>NC_142940.1:24735025-24742525 GCF_046866305.1 Octopus bimaculoides
GAACTCGGAATCTTGGGGTTAGTAGCCCGCGGGCAATTATGGAGTGAATTTTAGGGCTTATAAATCTAATATTTTCCTATCCTTCCTTAATACCAGATCTGCACTCGATCTGCTTTGGAGGTTGTTGTGTCCTAGCATATGTGCTACGTCTTTTAGTTTTCATATTTTCCAGTGGTGTTCCCTGTCTATTACTTTAACTTCAACCTACCGGGGGAGGTGGTCTCCATTTTTCCATACATGATTAGCTATACCCGATGAATACGTCCAGGAAGAAAAAAAGACAATCAGCTGGCATTTTAGGACGTATTAATAACACACAAGGCAGTGACATAAGGAGATCACGTATGGAAAAATGGAAACCACCTACCCCTCTGGGATGAAGTTAAGATAATAGATACAGAACACCACTGGAAAATACGAAAACTAAAAGAAGAAGCACATATGCTAGGAGACTACAACCTCCTAAGCAGACCGAGTGCAGATATGAGCAGCATATGGGAACCGGTATTAAGGAAGGATAGAGATAGATAAATATTAGATTTATAAGCCCTTAAATTCACTCCATAATTGACCACGGGTATATGGCGTAGTGGTTAAGAGCGCGGACTACTAACGCCAAGATTCCGAGTTCAGGTCCTAGCACTGACCTGAACGATAACAACAACAACAATAATAATAATAATAATAATAATAATAATAATAATAACAACAACAACAACATCGAAAAATACCTTAGGAATGAGAACCCAGGTTCGAAATTTCCCAAGACACCTGAAGACACCAAGACACCCAAGACACCTGAAGAAGGCTGGCGGGTATATCAGCCGACACGTTGTTAACAATCAAGATGAGGACCGAATGTAAATAATGTCCATAATTCCTCATCTCTTAAATATAGAACTGTATTAAGTTGATATCAGTCCCAGAACAGCTGTCAGGTCTCTCCACAAACTTGGCTGCTATGGCAGAGCAGCAAGAAGGAAGCTACTTCTTCGACCAGCCAATATCAAGCGGAGAAAATATTGCGACAGTGAGATGATGGAGAGGCGACTAACATTTTGCGACAGTGTGTATTCTCTGATGATTCCAAACTTGCCGTATTTTCTGACAGTGGTCGAGTGTAGGTCTGAAGATTGAGTGATTAAGAATTTGATGCGAAAAGATTGCAACCAAAAATGAAACACGCCACCTATTCTGTGATAGTCTGGGGGATCAATTTGGAGCAATAGTCGATCAGAGGTGACGGAGTGTGAAGGAACCATAAACTTAGATAAACATGTGCGATATTACAGAAAGGATTCATTCTAATCTTCTCCAGAGGTGAAATAATAAAGGAAGGTTATTTATGGAAGAGGGCACTCCTTGTCACACGGCTAAAAAGATCCAAGATTCGTTGGAAGAGAATTCCATTAAAAAATTTCTATGACCAAGCCAGTCACTAGATATGATTCTTATTGAACATCACTGAGACATAATAGACAGAACACTTCATAAAGAGAACATAGAATCTTCCTCAGAGTCATTTATTTTGAGATAACTGCATGAAACTTGGCAAGAAATTCCTCAGGAGAAAATTTGCCATCTGATAAGCAGCATACCTAATAGGCTCCTTACAATGAAAGACGCAAAGGACGAATATTAGATATTCACATTATAATTACTAATTTGAATGTATCATTTCAGATTTAAAGGAATTTTAACGATTGTATGAGTGTCTAATTACTTCTGTCATGTCTGTGCATATGCCTATACATATATATATATATATATATATATATATATATATATATATATATATATATATATATATATATATATATATATATATATATATATATATATATATATATAGGAAAATTTTGGGCGAAAGTATGGGTACTAAAGCTGCACCAGTCCTTGCGAACCTCATAATGGGTTTTTTTGAATTAACACTATATGAAACCTCACGCCAGAAATTTGGACACCTTTTCCACATCTTTTTAATGGATAACTGGAAAAGATATTTGGATGATCGTTTCATAATATGGAATGAACCCTATAAAAAACTTCTAGAATTCAAATCCATTCTTAATAACATACATCCCAACATTCAATTCACTATGGAATTCAGTAAACATCATCTCCCTTTTC
Source organism: Octopus bimaculoides (assembly GCF_046866305.1). Lineage (NCBI taxonomy): Eukaryota > Metazoa > Mollusca > Cephalopoda > Octopoda > Octopodidae > Octopus > Octopus bimaculoides. The sequence goes on from NC_142940.1 coordinate 24,737,156, forward strand.
TTGATCTCTTAATCATAAAAACACCTAATAACCAAATCACAACCGACATCTACCACAAACCTACAGACTCACAACAATACCTCCTTTTTAGCTCATGCCACCCAAAACACACCAAGATAAATATCCCCTTTAATTTAGCTAAAAGAATTTGCACCATTGTCTCTGACCCAACCACTCGAGAAATACGCTTACAAGATCTCAAAAAAACACTGTTACAACGCCAATATCCCTCCACACTCATAGATCTTGGAATAAAACGTGCCAAGGAACTTGACAAAAACACACTAAAAACCAACCAACATAATAACACACCCAACCCCAAAATACTTCCATACATCTCCACCCATAACCCCAATAACATCGAAGCATTCACCGCAATTAAACAAAACCTCCCCTTACTCACCACAGACCCGAAAATGAACAATATCATTAATACACACAAAGTCCTTAAATGCAAAAGGCAACACAAATCTTTGAAAACATTATTAACCAATTCCAAACTACATACACCACTTCCACCCCCATCAGTTAAAAAATGTGCACGCCCTAATTGTGGCACCTGCCCCTACCTACTTGAAGGCTCTGAATTTACCTTCAAACGAGGAACAAAGTTTAAAATTAAAACCAATTTCTCTTGTTCCTCGGGTAACCTCATTTATGTCCTTACTTGCGCAGGTTTCCAAAACTTCTATATCGGACAGACGAGCCTCCCATTACGTAGAAGAGTAGCTGTCCATAAGGAACAAATAAACCTCCCTCAATACCGCCAAATTCCACTCAGTGGCCACATAGACTCTTGCGCCAGAAACAAAAACCCTAAATTCATTATATTCCCTTTCTATCAATGTAAAGACAGAATCTCCACACAAGAAAGAATCAACAAGGAGAATCTTTTCATAGAGAAATTCCAACCATTTCTTAACACACACACCCCTCAGTGACCTTATTTCTCTATGAACAGACACAAACTTCCTGTTGGGAAAAAAAGAGTTCATAACTCTAACTAAAAACACTTGTCTCCCCTTACAGACACTTCCTGTTTTGACACCACATTTCCTGCTTAACACAAACTTTTAACCCTTTTTTTAAACCTAACAAAACTCTCAACTCTCATGCATCCTTATTTTTCCTACCAATTTATACATGAACTACTATTGAACTACAAAAGCTCAAAGACAATATAATGTATGGGTATATTCATTTTTTTATATATTATTGTTTTATATATTATTTTCTTCATTCTGTACTTCTTTGTAAAAAAGCATTTTCATTCTCCTTCTTCTTGATAATTTGCTTCTTCGCAATGAAAACCGGTTAGAAAAAATCTTTATTAAATTATGCTTCCAGTTCAACATTCTGGCTTTTTTTCATTTTCCTATTATTTCTCCACGTGCGGTTAACACAACCCCACTATTTACTGACTTATATATATATATATATATATATATATATATATATATATGCGTGCGTGGGTATGTATTTATTATATATATGTGTGTGTGAGTGTGCGTGGGGGGTGCGTGTGTGTGCGTGTGTGTGTTTGTGTGTGTGGGTGTGTGTTACCATGTAAGAAGTCCTGTCAATGGTTTCCTTTTTATGCATAAAATTATTTTATACACTCTTATCTATCTATACATATATATATATATATATATATATATATATATATATATATATATATACATATACATGCGTATGTATGTATAAGTGTGTATATATATATATATATATATATATATATATATATATATATATATATATATATACATATATATGTATATATGTGTATATATATATATGTGTATATATATGTGTGTATGTGTATGTGTGTGTGTGTGTGTGTGCGTGTGTGTATTTTTGTATGTATATCTATGTACTCTATACTCTTTTACTCTTTTACTCGTTTCAGTTATTTGATCTTTACCCCTCTCATTTTTCCTATTCGTCTCCGATGACGGAATATCCCGTACACTGAGATATTTCAGAAACAGCTGTAAGTCTTTAAATTTTTCCAATAGTAATAACGTATATGACTTGAGATGTTTGTCTTTCTTAACGTTTGTTGTCCTCTTTAACAATTATATATCCGCTATATCGGAAATCTATAATGGCTCCATAACTACCGTCTCGACTATAACCTTGGAACCCTGGTAATCCGTTATAGCACTTACCTAGCGTACCAAGGCGTTCATATCACCTGTGAACTAAACCCTCATACTTTGTGTGAATATATATATATATATATATATATATATATATATATATATATATATATATATATATATATATATATATATATATATATATATATATATATATATATATATATACATATATATATATATATACATATATATATATATATATATATATATATATATATATATATACGCATAATTTTGTATATTGAGTATGAGAAATATACATGTTTGAAGAATCAACACTCACCACTAAATTCCACTACGTACCATAGAACTATATTGCTGTAGAATTATGCTTTCTAGAACAGGCACAAGGCTTGACAATTGGGGGAGAAGGATAGTCGATTACATCGATCCCAGTACTCAAATGGTACTTAATTTATCGACCCTGAAAGGAGGAAAGGCAAATTCGAACCCGGAAGCATTTGAACTCAGAACGTTAAGACATGAAATACCGCTAAGCATTTTACCCGGCGTGCTAACGACTTTGCCACTTCGCCGCTTCTGCCGCTGTGCCACTGTTACCTTGTCAGCGGAATAGCTAGGTGTAAAAGTACCTTCTAATATTGTTCAGATATGATTATAGATTTGTTTGCAACAGATCCAATCGTATAGTTTAGATCAGCGGTATAAATAACAAAAAAAATTCTGAATATCTAAATTCTATATCTCTGTATTTGTTTGTTTCTGTGTGTGTGTGTGTGTGTGTGTGTGAGTGCATATGTGGGTGGGTGTGTTTATATGTGTGTGAAAGAATGTGTTTCTGTGTGTATGTGTGTGTCTGTGTATATATATATATACACACACACACACACACACACAGAAACTCACACACACACACGTACACACACATACAAACACACATAAACACAAACACACATACACACACATACATATATACTGAAATTCATATGCATGCACACTCCTATACACGCACAGGTGGATAGACATCAACAAATGTACATAGTCATCGATATTTTGAACGCGTTAGCTTCCGTGTTCTATAAGTATATTAGCAATTTTCTTAACGCTTGTCAAACTAGCACCGGAATGAAAAGTAGCTTACCTACATGTAAACTCTATTTTCGAGTGTTTACTAACGAGGAGCCTCCACCTTCCTCTTCAATATGGTTGAAGTAGTAGCAGACTCAGCTGTAAAAAGTCTCCTTACGTCTTGAATATGATACATACAAGATAAGTATACTATTTCTAAAAATTGTTCTTCTCTTTAATACCGTTTTGGTGTTAATCCACTACAACAATAAAGAAGCACGTCTTTCGTAGAGTCGAACTGACTTTATTTTCTCTGAATCACAACGGTAAAATTAATGGAATTCTGACAGATTTTAAATTTCTAACATTTACCAACATATTCTACCCGATGCTAACCATTTAGCAATTACACTAAGTTCGGAACCCAGCTTGTTTTGCCTAAAATCATAATAATATTCCTGTTTCATTCCTCAGAAAATCGATATATGGTTTTACATTTATAAATGAAACATACTTCCGTAGAATTATGTTTTTAAAAGCATTCTATACTGTGCTCTGTGCAGTTGCAGATAAACGTATGATTGTAGATGTAAGGCATATTTTTATATACATGCGTATGTGGTAACAAATATAAATGCAGATTACACTTCTTATGTAATGAGTAGTTTAATTCGTATTTTTGTACTTGAAATCTGTAGAGTTATTGACTGTGTCTGACATATAAATCATCAAGTAAAACTTCCTTTCTAACGTATCAGCCGTTCTCCGCATCTTAAATCAGTGGCTCTCTGATAAATCTCATTATTTCAGTGTGTGTGTGTGTGTGTGTGCATTTACTAACGGAGATCTCTTTGGACAAATTCTAACGAATCTAAGTTTTCTTAATGTTCAGCGTTAACCTCCACGTTTTTTCTAACTCCAAAAGCAAATAATTTCAATAAATGAGGAATATATGTATAATATATATCATTTATCTTTGTGCTTTCATATTCATGCACTGGCCACTTTGAATTATCTCCCATTTATATTTAAATTATTAAAATTGCTCTAGGCTACCAGTTTGCTCTTCCTTTCGTACTTGACTATGTATCTCACTCCACAATATAGTATTTGATTACGTATCTCTCACCACAATGTCCACATTGTGTACTGTGCTGATGAGGCGTATTGAGAAAGAGACATGTTTACAGCTCTCTGGTTGTATCTTTAAATCATAATGTATTTTTCCTTAATTACATATCAATTTCAACGAATTCTTGATACTTGAGGTTACATTTGCTTCTCATTTGGAGTTGGCTCCAGATGCCAAATGCATTAATCGAAGGTAAGATAATTTCAATATGTTATGAAATTATCTAGTGTGGCGTGTCTTTATTCATGCCATTGACCGCTTTTAATTATTTCTTTTTACTCATTACCTCAGTCCCATATGTATGTGTGTGTGTATGATATTTATTATGCATGTGTATATGTAAGTATATATCATATATGTATATATATATATATATATATATATATATATATATATATATATATATATATATGTGTACAGAGAGAGAGAGACACACACACACATATGTATACATATTTATATGTATGTAGAAATGTGTATGTGTGTGTGTGTGTGTGTGTGTGTTTGTGTGTTCTTAGTTGCCATTTGGCAATTGCGCTTATCATGCTGTTCGGTAATTGCGATCATACCTTTTATCAATATTTTGATAATTCAGGAATGTATGTTTGATTCCATATACTTCTTTCTGATTATGTTGTTCATATACCTGACACTGGCGACTCTCAATATTTCTTGTAGCTCAGATGTTTAACTTGTGCGAATTACCCGAGCCATAAATGTGTTGTTGTTTTTTTTTTTTATATCTTTGTACCTTGGCTACTGGTATTAGGTTAGGACAATCAAGTCAGAAATACGTGTTCACGGTTATCCGTTTATCTCCTGAATGTAATCTATCCGTTCGGTTACGGCATATCAAGTTTGGGCAAATTCTTGGTACTTGAAATTATCTACCATTTCATAGGTAATTATGACACATCGTCTAAGGATGGGAGTAATTTTAATAAAGAGCGAATTTTTACTGACTCATATACACTTGTGGTTCCTGTACACGTCACTGGCAACTCTGAGTTAATTCTCTTAGGTTGTTTGTTTATTATACCTATA
>NC_142940.1:24745025-24767525 GCF_046866305.1 Octopus bimaculoides
CAACAGACTCTTCATCATCATGTTATTACACCGTGTAACAATTTTTATTTTCTTATCTTTGGTCAGTAAATGTTATTTCCCATTTGCTTCTATCTAAAAATCAAAGGAAATTACTATTATTCCTTTCAAACTTTGCTTTTGTGACCTGGACATCAATGTTTTGAAACTAACCTATTTTCCATTACATTTCAGACAGATTCAACTCTGAGTTGCTGAAGCAGAAATATCATTAGAGCGAATATTCTGCTCAATACCACAGACTTGTTTGTCAGTTGCTTGATGTTAGCCAGTTGAGCATGTCCCTTTGTGGTTGACAATATGTGCATCATGGGGACAATATGGGGACAATATGTGCATCATAACCATGCATTGAGAGGAATTCTTAAGGGTTTGAATAAATGTAACAAAAGCAAAATTTGAAGGAAGTATTAACCATTTTTCATACTTTTTAGGGGTAAGCAATAGGAAATAACAGTTGCTACCCAAGAACAAGAATCTTGTTACACATAGTTATCATTGTTGTCATCGAAATTCCAACAATGCATTTATGGTTTCATTGCAATCATCCATCACCCTTCTTCTAGAAAGAATGTTGACAAATTATGTACAAGAAATAAGACGCAGACACACACAGACACAAATTCTCTCACCGCTCATTTTTATGTGATTACTTATTTGCACCTTTTCAAATCCCATCTCATCGCTTTTTTAACACATTTTTCTTGTAATGGTGCCTGATAAACAAATTAGGGGAAGCAAATAGTGCCACGCAGTGGGACTGAACCCGGAACCATGTGGTTGGGAAACAAGCTTCTTATCATACAGCCACGCCTGCGCCTATGCATACATACAGCATACATGTACTAATCGCTAGGTTATTTCATCCTGTTTTCTTTTTCTTTTTCTATATCGTATCATTCTTTTTAGCCTAAGATTGTACTTAGACATTTCAAATTTTCTATTTCGTTCAGCTTGTATGCATTGTCTTCATTTAATAAACGCACTTTCGATAAGTATTATTTTTTTCCTTTACTATCTTTATTATATACACTTTTTCCGAACATGCTACACTATTTCTAACTTATCATATACGAATTAATAATATACTCACCTTGGTAGCCTCCACCTTTTTTCTAGATTTACATGATACATTTTAGAGTAATTCTTGAATAACATTAATAAATTGTATGACTTCAACAGCTTTACATTTATGATTTATGTATCTCTGAGGAATTACGCTCAATACTTATATTCTAATTCAAATAATTTCATGCACGGAATTATATTTCAAACATTAAAATATTGCATATCTATAGCTTCTTATCTCTTGTCTGATAAATTAGTTGTTTTCTATATTAATTTAAATTGATTTAGGCTGAAATTTAAAGTCTGAGATCATTCATCTTGTATTTTTCTCGCATAAGTTGTTATTCATTCTGACGCCGCATATTCTGAGATCCTCCTTTGTATTCTATATGAATTTCGATTATCGTCATTTTCTAAAATCTTTCTTACATCTATCATTCTAATTGTTAGTGTTGTTCTTGCTAGTAGTAGTAGTAGTAGTAGTAGTAGTAGTAGTAGTAGTAGTAGTAGTAGTAGTAGTAGTAATAGTAGTAGTAGTAGTAGTAGTAGTAGTAGTAGTAGTAGTCTGATTAAACTTTTCATCTAATCTATCATTTACTACTTACCGTTGTTGAAACTTCTTTCTTAGAGAAATAATACTGAGAACTATAAATTATGTGTGTTTGTTTGTATGTGTGTGTGTGTGTGTGTGTGTGCGTGCGCGCGCACGCACACACACATATATACATATGCACATATACATATGCATGTATACATACATATATGTACATACCTACATCTACATGTGTATATAGATGCATATTCGGATACAGGACGTTAGAAAAATGAACGGGAACATAAATACAAAACGGACTTTGTTTACAGATAACAGAACGAACACATAGGAAAGCAAACAAGCCACTTATGGAATTATTACTTCATCAGCTGCCTCTATACTAAACTAGGCGTTTCGAAGATAAGGCAGGACGCACTCTTAGAATAGTTTCTTCCTAACCCTAACCCTAACCCACTAAACAGAGGATTCCAAGGTGGCAAACACAAACCAAGACAGGAAAAATTGGACAGTGGAAACAACATTAAAAAGTCGTAGGGCCAAACACGATGGGATATTGAACGCTAGTGATATAACGAAGCTGGACGGAGAAATAGTAGGTTCGTCATCGCCTTTATGCTGGCTGAAGTGAGAGATAAGTGACCACAAGTCACATGTGAGCAGAGAGGAGTGATAGAGTGAGGAAGTGGAACAAAGGTGGGTGACGAGAGACAGGGAGGTAGAGTGAGGTATATGTATAGCAGTGAAGGGGAGAAGCAAGGAAAACAGAAGGAAGCAGAGCAAAGGGGGAGATAGGTAAGGAAAAAGATAGATAGATAGATAGATAGATAGATAGATAGATAGATAGATAGATAGAGTCGCATCAGAAATATAAAGTTGAAACTTACTTGCAAATGGACGCCTGCGTTCGATGATATAATAATACAAATGATATATAAGCATATGCAATATATATATATATATATATATATATATATATATATATATATATATATATATATATATATATACAGACACGCATACAATCACACACACATGGGCATAAACAACACACGCATATACAATAGCAAACGCACGCACACACACGTACACAGCAACGCACATACACACAACATACACATACACACAAACACAAACACACGCACAGAAAACATACACATACACACACGCGCACATACAAAATACACACACACACGTACACGTACCTAACACCTACAACCCCACACAAACACGAACACACACACACTCAAATAACCACCTGTTGACCTTCTGCCTACACTGTCTATAGCGTCCACTAACCAGTCCTGCTACTAATTTCTTCCACTACGTCATACACACACACACACACAAACACACTAACAGATAAACCACCAAACCATGCACACACACACACACACACATACATACGCACACACACGTTCTGTTATCACACACACACACGCAGACTTTCGCACACGCACAGATATTCATCTCCCTTTTTCACTCTCCTATCTTAGAAAGAACTTTTCCCCCCACCACCTCCTCTTCCGGTCTTTTCATAACGTAACCTCGTGGGCATCGGTACCATTTTCCTCTTTCTCCGTTCTTCCATTCTCCGAACTTTCCATCTTTCCGACGAAGGGCTACGCCCGAAACGTCATACACTCTCTCTTTCCTTTCCTGAGCGTCCAATAATACTATCCATATCACGTCCTCACTTTGTTGTTTTTTTGTTTTTTTGTTATTGTTTTTTTTAACTATATATATATATATATACATGGGAGAATGTACGAAAAAACAACAACAGACGAGGACAGGTGGTGTAAATAACAAAAGGATGTATTAGTATGACGCTCGGGAATACGGAAAGTCTTTGACGTTTCGAGCTACGCTCTTCAACAGAAAGAATACGGAGACAAGGAGAAAAACACGGAGAAAAAAAATTGAATAGTGTTCAGTCAACGGTCAATCATAATAATGGCTGACCGGAAGTTAGAAATTCTTTTTTCAGGAGAGCTAAGAAAAGGGGGGGATAACAAACGGTGATCGAAGAACGAGGGGCTGTGTGGGGGGGAGATAGAATGCTGGTGATCTTGACGTATGTAGTGTGAAAATGGGGAAGGGAGAAAGTAGTTGGTCAGTTGTAGTGTGTGCATGGTGTGATGCGAGGGTATTGGTGTGATGTGATGTGAGGGTGTTGGGAGGTGGGGAAGGCATGGGTGGAGAGTGGGCTAGGCTGAGGGTGGGGTAGAGGTGGGGGTATGTAGGTAGGGTGGGGTATGTGGGTAGGGATGGGTGGTGGGTGTAAGGAATTGGATGGGGTGGAGTGGGAAGGTAGAGTTGGAATGTGTTGGGGTGTGGTGGGATGAGCTTATGAGGGGGTGTTGACGATGAAGGAGGAAGGGGAAGGTGGATGTAAGAGAGGGGGAAGGTGGTATGGGAGGGGAGAGAAAGAGAGGAAGAGAGGAGAGAGGGTGGGTATAAGAGAGGGAAGGTGGATGTGAGAGAGGGGGAAGGTGGGTATGGGGGGAGAAAGAGAGGAAGAGAAAGAGAGTGAGAGAAGAGAGTGAGAGAGTAAGGGTGAGAGAGTAAGAGAGTAAGAGTGTAGAGAGTAAGAGTGAGAGAGAGGGAAAGAGAGAAGAGAGAGAGAGTAAGGGTGAGAGAGTAAGAGAGTAAGAGTGTAGAGAGTAACAGTGAGAGAGAGGAGAGTACGAGAGAAGAGAGTGAGAGAGAGTAAGAGAGAGAAGAGAGTGAGAGAGAGTAAGAGAGAGAAGAGAGTGAGAGAGAGTAAGAGAGAGAAGAGAGTGAGAGAGAGTAAGAGAGAGAAGAGAGTGAGAGAGAGTAAGAGAGAGAAGAGAGTGAGAGAGAGTAAGAGAGAGAAGAGAGTGAGAGAGAGTAAGAGAGAGAAGAGAGTGAGAGAGAGTAAGAGAGAGGAGAGAAAGAGTAGGGGTGAAGAGAAGTGGGAGTGAAGAGAAGTAGGAAGAGAAGTGGGAAGAGAAGTAGGAGTGAAGAGAAGTAGGAATGAAGAGAGTCCGGATGGCCTCTGTGCATGGACAATCCAAACACGGACAGGTGTTGCTGCAAGGAGTGGCCGGCAGAACGGAAGTGGCGTGACACCGGGGTGTCATTGCCAACGTTGATATCAGGCAACGGCTCTACTCGAAATCGAGTTGGCAACGATCAAGTATGTATGTATGTATGTATGTATGTATGTATGTATGTATGTATGTATGTATAGATGGATGGATGGATGGATGGATGGATGGATGGATTGATGGATGGACGGATGTATGTATGCTAAGTGTTGTTTAAATATAAAAAAAGGAAACTCAAGTAATTTCGAGTAAATCTACTGTCTACTATACAACTTGTAATTCTGTATTAGCTGGAATTCTACTTGCATAGACTAACAGTCCATTATTCTCTTCTTGGGAACTCACATTTTTCATTGTGTTGCCGGATGCAATTTTACGTATTGTGATGCTAAAAAGTTGTAGGAATCTGTTGAAAAACAAGAATACGAATGGATTGGTTCTGCGATGCAACTTTGTCGAAGAAATCTCCTGCAATGGAATACTAATTACCGGAAGCAACTATTCGATTCCCAAATAATGTAGGAAAGTATCTCCGAAAATTTTGTTCATTATATCTTTTGCGATCCATAATTATTTAATATTATATGTGTCATTATTTTCATTTCTCTCCCATTTTATTTTTATTTTTTTATTTTCCTAAATTTTGATTGAATAAAAAGTAAGCATTCTTGTGCAAGAATTATCGAAGAGTCTTTAATGCGATGCGTTTAAATGATTTTATCTTATGTTTTGTAATGTATTTAAGCTGCTTTGTGAAACTAAACCAATAAAAGATTCATTTAAATCCATGATACTCGTGAAACTAGAAACTGCTTGAGAGACAATGGGAGATAGAGAAAGAAACTGTAAAGTTTGATATTTACCTTGTGTTTAATGGACAGAAAATATGTATAAAAAGAAAGGAAGTATATGATTTTTTTTATCAATAGAATGTTCATAGCTATATAGTCAGAGACATGACAAGTATATATATATGCATATGCATGCCTGTGTGAATGTAAGTGTGTGCATATGCTAGTACATACATCCGTTGTGCGTGCATATATGTGTTTGTGTGTGAGTGTGTGTGCGTGGTTTCTGTTTGTGCGTGTGTGTGTGTGTGCGTGTGTGTGCGTGTGTGCGTGTGTGTGTGTGTGTGTATGTGAGTAAGTTATGGATATATATCTGGATATATAGTCATATATTGTAAAGTGGATTGAGACAGAGAGACAGATAGATAAATATATTGATTGATTGATTAATAGCTACGCAGGCAGACAAATAAACAGACAGACAGATAAACAGACAGACAGACAGACAGATAGACAGACAGACAGACAGATAGATAGATAGATAGATAGATAGATAGATAGACATACTTAAATCCATACAGACAGACATACATACAGACAGACAGACAGACAGACAGACAGACAGACAGACAGATAGATAGATAGATAGATAGACATACATACTTACATCCATACAGACAGACAGACAGACAGACAGATAGATAGATAGATAGATAGATAGATAGATAGATAGATAGATAGTTAGATAGATAGATAGATAGATAGATAGATAGATAGATAGATAGATAGATAGATAAATACTAGGTAGAAAGAGATATGCCAAATTAGTGTCTAATAAAAGAATCCTACCAGGATAGATTGATGGATGAATGAATGAATGGATGAATACATGGTTGGAGGCATATATTAAGTGATTGAGTGTAATCGGTAGAAAAGGAAAAATTAAAACGGAAGGGAAAGAAAGGCAAAATAAAGAAAGAAATGGAAGATAGAGATATTAAATGTATAGGTGAATGAACAACTTGCATGAATCTGAAACTGGGTGAATAAATTATTGAATGCATAAGATGAAGGATGATTGAGTAATAAGCTAAAAGAATGAATAATATTGACTTAATGAGTAAAGGAACAAGTGAATGTTCTAAAGTATGAACTTATAAGATGGGTGAATATATGCAAGAAGAAAAGAGATACGAATGAGAGAAGAGGAAAACTGAGAAAATATACAAATAAAAAATATCTAGAATGTAGTTAAATGAAAATGTACACCTGTGTATATGTACGTACCTGTGAAATATACACATGAGTATATGTGTGTGTGTGAGTGTGCGTGTGTATGTGTGCATGTGTATATATATATATATAGGGTGCGTAATATATTTGAGGGCAGATTTATGTTTATAAAAAAAAAACAGATATATAATAACAGATAATAACTTTAGTTGTTAAAAAATGCTATGAGGATAAAAAATAAACCTTCTTTTCTATAATGCTATTCAATAAACCCACTTTCAGCTTCAACAACTGCTTCTATATCAGATCTCAATCATCTACATGCTCGAATCAAATGATCCTGGTTCATTTTGGACATTACTCTGACTATGGCAGCTTTCAGAGGATCTTTGGTGTTATGAGAGTGTTCATTGACCTCAACAACGCTCCACATGTAATTGTCCAAATGTTAGGGGCTATGTTATCATGAAAATTTTCAGCCATCCATTCCTCTTTTACTAGAGCTATGTGTGATAGTGCAGAGTCTTACTGAAACACATATGACCTTCCATTGCATACACTGTCTATCCAGGGCTTAATAATTGTTTCCAGGTCCTCAGTGTAGGCGGCAGAGTTAACTCTAAGGCTTCCTGGAAAGAAGTAAGGTGGGATCAAGTCCTTCATTGCTCACAACCCATAAAACCATGACAGTTGCGGGAAAGTTTGTATGCATAACACTTAGAACTTCAGAAGGGTCTGCACATAACCATCTCTCATTTCTTCTGTTAACTTTTTGATCTTGGTCGAAGTTTTTCTCGTATAAGAAAAACCAAATCAAATCTTCTTCTGCTGGGTTTTTCGGTTTGGTTAAGAACCTTTTAGATCTGATCTTGTGATTTTTTTTTTGATTTTTTTGCTTTTTATGACAAATCGACCTTTCCTCATCATATAAGACTTATATCTGATGCCTTCGTGGAAAACCTTTCTGACTGTTCTTTCTAACACATGGAAATCTATTGCAATTGACCTCATGGGCTTTCTAGGATTGTAATCAATCGTCTGTTGAACTTGCTGAATAAATTCAGGTGGTCTGATGATTTCATATTGTTTAGAATGCTTTTTATGTTTTGATATTTGTGATATGTTTCCATCTTCAGTCTTTAGCTCCTTACAAACTTTGTAGACGAAAGATCTGGCAACTTTTAAAAATCGAGATATTTCTAAATCGCTATGTTCAACCTTTATATCTATAACTAGCAGAAATACCCGGCGTTGCCCGGGTTAAAGAGAATAATGAAATCTAAAAACGCCGTCTAGACTACGCAACCCTCAACTGTTAGTAGCTACGATACCATATTTCTACATTAATAACTCTCCAATCCATGCCAGCATGGAACATAGATATTAAGTGGAATGCTAGAAGAAAGTTTTCAACTCATATGTATATAAAGTAAATACACGTAATTCAGAAAAACGTTTTGTGTATTTTATTTCATAACCAAACAAGCAGGTACAGATTATAAATAATGAAAGGCCAATTTTGGTGATTCATTTGACAGAGGTAGTAGAGAGACAATGCGATGATAAATCTGAGGTTGGATCTTGAAAGTTTGGATGAATGCTGCCTCAGTTAAATCTCTTGTGGTTCCAAATGATGTCATCTGTAGTACAGCGTCGTATTGTCTAATTTTGTTTTGCAAATGTTAGGAATCTTGGTCAGTTGATGATAACAGTTTATCTTCAATAGCTCTGGAGGTTGGGGATTGTGGAATTGTTGGGAATGTTTTTAACTTTGGTGTTATATGTATTGCTTGAATTTCTTTGACATATGAAATATATGTATTTTCACTGGGTTTGTAAAAGAGAGTTGTGTAGTTCTCGAGTTTTAGGGATTCACACAGACACACAGACAGACAGACACACAGACAGACAGACACACAGACAGACAGACACACATTCTCATCTTTATATATAGATATATATATATACACACACGCACCCAAACACACATATATATATGTATATCAATATAAATATATGAAAGTCAATGAAGTTTCGTAAAAGAAGGTGATCGTGTACATACTTTGTTGCTGTTGTGATTATAACACCTCGTTGTAAACAATGTTCCTTGTTTTCCCTTGTGGAGCATATGAAATAGGTTTTTTTTTTGCTGCCCACTCTTGAGCAGCCAACATACAGTTGTCCATGTGAGAAGCGGGGCTCTTCCAAGAGAATACCAGCTACAGACAGTGCTCATCTGTTATGTTCGGGTTAAAATTTCATCAACATCAAAAATATATGAATTTTCATGGAAGTTATGGCCGTTATGCATAGAATATAGTTTCCAAATTGCAGACAAAATTTACAATCGATAAATGTCTTAGAACAACCAGTCTCTCATCTGGGAAGGCCTTGAAATCAATGTTACCAACTGGGGACTATGTGTGTCGCAGTGATAATAAAAAGACTCAAAGGAGGTCTGCAACGAAATAATTTTACTCAACACTTTGCAAGTGAATCTGTGGAGGCAAAGATGCGTCTCATTTACTTGACAATTTATGCACCACATTGCAGAAATCACAATGTAAGTATATCTGAAAGGGTAGTCTTACACTGTTGTGCCGTTGAATTACAAATAATGCTCATCTGTTATGAATGTTCATGGGAGTTATGGCCGTTATGCATAGAATGTAATTTCCAAATTTCATAAAGATCCATTCAGTACTTTTGACGTAGTTTTGGATAAGAAAACAAATGACTAATGTGTGTTTGTGTCCATGTGTATGTGTGTGATGGGTGTATATATGTATAGATATCTGTATGCATGTATATATATGTATATATGTGTACATATTACATGTACATCTATATATATATATATATATATATATATATATATACATCTACACATATGTATACATATACATGTATGCATATAGATCTATATCTATATATATATCTATACATATACGTGTACATATACATCTATATATATATACATATACATCTGTCTCTCTCTCTCTTTCTCTCTCTCTGAAAGTATCTGTCATTACAGTATCGAAATGTGATTGTTTCAGTTAGAGGAATAACGTGTACATATACATCTATATGTATACATATACATCTCTCTTTCTCTCTTTCTCTTTCTCTCTCTCTGAAAGTATCTGTCATTACAGTATCGAAATGGGATTGTTTCAGTTAGGGGAATAGTTTCATTTTTAAAGTGAAAGTATTTGACATGAGTGTTTTTGTTTCACTTTTGACACGTAATACTTAAATAGTGGAGGAGATATTATGTTGCCGTGGGCTCGAACTCTGCAAGAAGTTAAAAATTTTTTTTTGACTAAAACACAACTGGAACCCTAAGTAAGGCATGTGTAAAATTTGAATGAAATTGGTTGCGTAGTTCTCGAGTTTTAGGGATTCACACACACACACACAGACAGACAGACAGACAGACAGACACACATTCTCATTGTTATATATATAGATAACAGCATGCCTCTTCATTTTGTGAGTAAGCTGAGGGTCTGCCATTATTAGATTTTGAAACAAAGATTATACAGAGTTAGTAAAAAATTCAGTAATGACCCCAAAATATATGTCCTCAAATACCTTACGCACCCTGTATAGGTGCTACTTTGGTACGCGATCCCTCTGCTATGAAACAGATTTGGTGTGTGATCTACACTTTAAATTTTGATCTACAACAAGAAAAGTTATACTTATCAAGAAGTAATAAAACACCTGTATCGGTTTCCAGAGAATGTTCGTTCGAATGCCAAAGTTCCGGTCCCAACTCGACAAGGTACATCAACAATAAATTTCGAGTCGCCCGTTAGTTCGATTCGCCCATAAAATTAGCGAATCTGTTAAAAAAATCTTCTTCATTTTAACTTTTTTTAAATAAATGAATAAAAATGTAAGAATGTTTTATTTAAGCCATAATAAATAAATGAAACATGTACTTCGCATACCAATGTATAATTTGTCTCTTGTACAGCCTTGGCCAAAAATATTAGGCCACCCCAATGTTTTGGGTTCTGCTATCTCAATGTCAATGAAATTCATGCACATGGTAGATTATGGTATATTTCACAATATATATTAGTTTTAATATCTGGCTGAACCTCCTTTAGTATCAATTACCGCTTTTATACGGTTAGGCATTAAATCAACTAGTTCCTTCCAGGTGCTAGGAGCAATTTTACTCTATTATTCTCTCAACATTTGGTACAAATGCTCTTTATTTTTAATTGTTGTGTTCCTGATAGCTTCACCAAAAGTTCCCCATAATTGTTCGATCCGATTTAGATCGGGGCTTTGACTTGGCCAGTCCATGGAAACAATACTCTATGTCTCAAACCATTGATGAGTATTCTTTGTTGTATGGCATGCAGCGTTGTCCTGTTGAACGATAACACTATTTTTCGACACTCCTGGATGCAATTTAGCAATTGATGGCTCTAAAACATCTGATAGCATAGAAACATAGATTAAATTTTTCTGCGTGCTGTGGCAGACATGCAGGCCCACATCATGATAAAACCACCCCCATGTTTACGGTTGGTACCAATCATTCAGGCTTAAATGCTTCCCCAAGTCTGCGACGCACAAAAGTTGCACCAGATGTACCGAAAACCTGAGTAAAAACATGAAAAATAGTATTAGCTTTATGTTGGATACTTTTTTATATATATTTTGGGCAACAAGCCAGTTACATTAAGTTTATATGTTGATTGAATACATGTACTATCTTACCTCTTAGTTACTTTCATCAGATCATATGACTTTTGACCATTGACTTTTGACTGTTTTTTCCATATTCGCTTCAGAAACCCACGGCTTCTTCTTGGCTTTACAGCCTTTCAGACCGTACTCTACAAGCCTTCTTCTAACAGTTCTGGTTAATATTTGTGAAGTACTAGCCTTGTTGAAGTCCGCACAGAGCTCTGACGATGTTTTTCTTCTGTTTCTGAGCGACTGACAGATGATGGAGCTGATATCACAAGGTGATATAACCATTTTTTCTGCCTGTTCTTTGTATTGTCTTCACATCTTCTGTCTCTCTGAAGTGTTTGAGAGTCGTTTGCACCGCGCATCGGGAACATTTCATCTTCTGAGCAATTTGCCTTTGCGACATTCCATCTTCATGATGATCTTCGATTTGACCTCGCTCACACAACATTCACCTCCCTTGTTTTAGCCATTGTACTGTTTATTAACTGTATCTACAATGTATTTTAGCATAAAACTCTGAAATAATCAAGGAAACATAAGTTCATTTTGGACGTTGGTCTTAACTCATAATTGGTTACATATGTACAGTACGGCATAAAAGCGGTAATTAGTGCTAAAGGAGGGTCAACGAGATATTAAAACTAATGTATATTGTGAAATATACCATAATCTACCATGTGCACGAGTTCATTAACATTGAGATAGCAGAACCCCAAAACATTAGGGTGACCTAATACTGTTGTCCAACGCTATAGATCACGTTTCTACGTAGATTGCATACCAAAGTAGCACCTATATATATATATATATATATATATATATATATATATATATATATTTGAGCTCGTGTATGATTGAGAACTTGTTGGTTGATATTTCATATATCTGAGAGATTCTCATTTCGTAAGATGTTCGAATATGGTTCTCTTTAGGTTGTGAATGAGTGTACTCTTGTCGAGGATTGTAAACATGTGAGTGTATGAGGGTGTTCACTTGATATTGAGACTTATAGGGTGGTGTACTTGTTAACTTCCACTGATAAGGTTGTATTTTTTAATGATTACGTAGGGTAGATATTTTTAGGTATGTGAATGTCTGTTTGTGCAGAATATCGTCTAGTACCACATATTAAAACCAGTGCATTAGTGTGTCTACTTTTATACTTGTGTTCATGTATAAGTAACCAACAGTATGTGTGTGAGCACATGTCACCTAGACTATATATGTGACTGTACCTGTACATATACATATGCGTGGTGGCTATATATGCAATTATACTTATACATACACGTATACACACTGATACATATACATATAGATACCAGTGTGTATACATTTGCAAATTTTTATATGTGTGTATATATGTGTAAGTATTATCCTTCCATGTGTATAGCAATATATGCAGTGTTTCTGAAAACGAGTCTGTATGTACCACTGTGTACATTACAAGAAGTATTTGTACGTGTACAAATATTTGTGTATTTGTCTAATATAGAAACTCGTACGTCTACGAACAGATTAGTTTCGGAAGAATTAGATGAGAAAGGATTAAATAGAAAGGGATTAGCTAACAAAAGGATTAACTGTAAAGGATTAAGTAGAGGGTGTGTTTAGCGCATTATTTAATATGATTTTAAATGAGGAAATGTTTAACATTTTATTTCATACAATATTCCAACTTCGGTTTTCTAATGGATTGTTTTTGGTTTTTTTTTTTGCAATATATTTGTTTAAAAAAAGATTTTTTAAAATATGCTTGTTATAAATCAGTGTGAAACAGAACGCGAATTCATGGTAGATTTTCAAATTGAGAACAATTTAATGCTTTAATGCCCTTTAAGGGGCACAACGTATCGATAGTTTTCAAATGCATCTATGAATTTCTCTAGTACTGCTTCGTTATTACAAAGTGAAGCGTAAGAGAGTTATTAAACAAGCTAACATTGGATTATAGGTTCTGCTTTGCAACGATACTGTTATGATTACATTTATTATTATTACTCTGCGTGCGTAAGCAAAATCAGGGTATTGTAATCACGTCTTAGGCTGTTTGTCTGTGTGTTTGCAAAGTTACTGGAAAAGGGCTGAACGGAATTTCACCACAAATTTTCCGATAAGCAAGTGGTTATATTATTTTGTTCACTTTTTTTTTTATATGAATCGACCCTTGTCTGTGTGTGTATAGATCATGGTGTACTTATACGCGTAGACACGTGTGGGTGCATATATACATAAATACATACATAGATATGTGACTATGTGTGTGCGCGTGTGCATTTGTGTTTGTGTACACTGAGGGATCCGAAGGTTTCGTTTATGACTTGATTTCTTAATTTCACCGGAATATAAATACCTATAATGGTGATAATTTGAAAAAATTAAGTCAGTTTTTAGATGGTTATATTTTCCACGTCGGGGTTCACCACTTTAGATATTATAGGTTGTGGTGTCATCTAATGAGACTCTGCTCAGAAAGGCTGTCATATTATTGTGGTAGGAACCCGGTAAAGAATATACAAACACAAGGTTGGTGACTTTAAATTCCTTTTATTATGATCACACGTATATATACACAGGCTGAATGAAAGTGGTTGATGTACATTTATTCCTATATCTACATGCATCTGCGTGGGTTGTATGTTAGCCGTTAATCCGGGTGAGGAACTTATGAATAGCGTTTTTATTAGAACAGTGCAGTGTGTTGGTGCTGTGTAGATGTTGGTGAGAGACATCAGTGGTAGTGACGATGATATAGGCCGCTGCAATGTGGTCAGTGGTTAGACCTTAGAAAGTCTGGAACCTACTGACGTTGAGACCAGAAAAAGGTAAGCTTTTATTGCTGATGGTAGGCTCAAACGCTTGTTTGGAACATAATTTCTCACGTAACTTATTTGAAGGCAGCGATTGGTTAGGTTGCATATTGGCGCTCGATAGAGTAAGAGACAAATTGCGCCAATATAAACCAATCAGAGTGGTAGACACAACGGGGTCCAAAACAGCCCCAAAGGTTAGCTGTTACCTGCTACGTTCGTATGTCTGTTATATAATAGAGAAATGAAGTTCACCAGAGTTCGCTACAAGTTCAATTAAAAAGCATGGGTAAGCAACGCATTGTAAGCTACACTATAATTTGCGAAACAAAATTATCTGCGCGCAGGGTAAGCATCGCCTCTTCGATGCCTTTTTTGCCATTGGTCTTGTAGCTGCCTATTATTTGATTATCAATGCGGCTGCGTTTAATGACTGTATAGCATACCATAGTACTTCTTACTTTCTCTCAAATACCTGGAATTATGTATAGTTTCATAACCGGTCAAACAAATCCTTACGAGTGAATTATATGCGAACACGAATCTTTATGCACTTGTAAGTGTATGCGTGTGTTTTGTGTATTGCAAGATCGAATCACAGTGAACTCCATAAGTCTCGTACCATGGTTATTTAAACTTGGAATCGAGAAAGGCGAAAGTAGTATGTGTGATGAATTTATTCATGCGTGCAATTGTCTCACTCTTCATTACCATCAACTCTTTGTTTATCAAATTGATCTATTTTACCTTTTCTCACCAAGGCTAAATTTTTAGCAAAGATTAGATAGATTTTTACCGAACATGAACAATGAAGAATAGGTCAACTCCTATCAACAGAAAATTATGTACTTTACATAATACATAGACTAACAACAATAATTTTGGTATCCTATTGAGCCCACAAGTAATTATCTTTCATTAGATTAACACTTGAGACTTATATGTTTTACTATAACTTATTGTGATTATATAATCTCTGATAGTGGTATTTCGTCCGCCTTTACATTCTGAGTTCAAAGGTCGATTTGCCTTTCATTCTTCCTGGGTCGATAAAATAAGTCCTTGTGAAAAATTTGAAACTAATATTTAGGGCCTCTAAGACGGCGAGCTAACAGAATCGGAACCGCGCAGGCAAAATGCTTAGCAACATTTTTCCCGACTTTACGTTCTGTGTTCAAATACCACCGGGATCGACTTTGTCTTTCCTCCTTTCGGAGTCGATAAAATAAATATGAATTCAGTACCGGGGTCGATGTAATCGACTTACCTCGAAACTTGTTGCCAATATTTGAAAACAATATTTACGACTTGTAAAACTTAGACATATCCATTGACCATTGCACAAATTCATTATTATGTATACGCCTCCATTTCGTTTTAAGGTTTAGTAACTGAAAGTTAAATATTTCCTTTGATTTCACTTTCACAGCACTGGTTTCCCTCATGTGCACTGTTAATCGTCGGTACACTTAACTTCTATTTGTGCATATTTCCTACGTATAATAAGTATAATAAATGCGTGCATTTTCCATCATTGCGTCGTTAACAGCTGCTTTGGTAGCTACAATAAGGAAATTGAATGTTACGAGCACAGAAAATGTATATGTCACACCAGTATGGTGTAGATATTGCATTATGACAGGGGGTATGATTGTACACATTTGCTTGAGCATGTATTTAGCAAGTGGCTTTATGCCCGTTCTCACTTTGGATAATTCCCTTCCGATCGTCATTACCATATCTAATCCTAGCAACTCGCATGAAATGTAACAAATTTTATTTGAAACTCTCCTAACGTCAAAATTTCATTCACCCATATATGAATGCTATTGATTATTTTGGGTAAGCACCTAATTATGCTTGAATGTGTTTACAATTATCTTCAACATTGTCCCAATTTTACATCACCATTTGTTATATATCTGTGAAAGATTACTAATAGTTGTTTTAGACATTAAATGGT
Organism: Octopus bimaculoides; assembly: GCF_046866305.1. Taxonomy (NCBI): domain Eukaryota; kingdom Metazoa; phylum Mollusca; class Cephalopoda; order Octopoda; family Octopodidae; genus Octopus; species Octopus bimaculoides. The sequence continues at coordinate 24,761,255 of NC_142940.1, forward strand.
ATTAAAAAAATTATCTTTTTATCTTTTACTCTATTACCAATATGATATTCTTAATGCCCTAGTTTCTTCTATTCATTTATTTATTTCAACTATTCAAAGAACTCTTTTGATTATCTAATCTGAAGTTTCTTCTAAACAGCTTGATATTAATGAATCGTTTGTTTAAAATAATTCATTCAAATGTCCCTATATGAATATCAAATATGTTTTATTGTATTTCTTAGATGCAAGTATCCAAGTTGATAAACAAACCTAAATGTGGTTTGACCAATTTCTACGCAACGTTTGCTGCCTGATTGACGTAAATCACACGGAAATAATGTTGGTTTCTAATATTAGTGTGACTATATAAATTTGGGAGGCTATAGCCACTTTCATTCTCCCTCTCAGATTTGACTGGTATTTCATATTGTTATGAAAGAATAAAAAACAATGCTGAACTTAAGACCGTAAAGTGTTTTAGCTAAATACCGCAAGCTTAGCAGTGACTTAACTAAGCTCCTCAATGTTCCTCATTAGCTTTCCTTCAACTCTGGAACTCTCTATGTTTATTTTCTTACTAAATCTTTTCAACTCCAGTTTAATAGTCCCTTTCAGAGAAAACCACCAGTGATTGTTAAGGATTGACCCCCGTCTAATCCAATCCCTGTCAATTTGATGTGCTGTGAAATCAAATTCAGTAAACGTGTCCATGTCGGTGTATTCTATTCATGTCGACTGTACAGATTACATATCCGTGGTCTCTGTCGCAGCCTATTTTGAATAGCTGACAGCCTATGCTATTTCCATCTGCTGGCCTACAGTATACTTTATCTAGATACGATAGTATTACCTGATCACATTTGCCTAAGTACTTTACCGCGCTTAGGAAATCCAATCGATATCCTTGAACCAGTTGGAAATAACTGAACAGGTATGCGAAATCCAGACAGGTAACAATGATGGCATTCCAATTGCCCGCTAACACTAAAATTAAGAAGGTTCCAAGGAAAATTTCCTTACACTTGCAAGGTATAACCGGCAACTGGTTTAAAGGCATCACCTTCACAACTGTTTGCATCCAGGTATGCCAACTTACCCTTCGGCTCTAAAAGGTTCAGGTCTTTCCAAAATAACAATGTCACCTGCTTTCATTTTGGACCGAATAAGTGATACGAAGACGGATGTGTTAAAAATCCTGGTTTCCACAATGCCTACAACTGCCAAAGCTAGATACCTGAGGTTATTAGACCGGTGACTTTGTTTCCTGAATGATTTCAAATGAAGTGCATTTATCAGAAGACTTCTTTTGTCTAATTCCTACTTCTGTACCTTTGCTAACCAAACTACCAAAGTATGTCACCTGACCATATCTGATCCTGGGATCTCTTAGCGGAAAATAGCATGGTATTGCTACGATTATCAAGTACTTTGTCAATATTCTAATACACCACACTTATGAACACTCTGTAGACGACTAATGACAGCGAGTGGAATTATGTGTCCGTTTTATACACATTACCGATTTGTGCAATAAACTTACAATTATTATATATGCTACGTGTACTTTTATTGGCTTATCCAGGGCTGATATTACGTGCATGCTCGAAGATATCAAAAGGTAGCCGAATAAGTCTTGCCACCTCCTCTACATCGTATTTTCTTTGACATAAAAGCTATCAACAATGGCTTTCTTTACTTCCTGATTGTGTATTTGCTGCTAACTTTTCAAGCCTGTGTGGCTCTTCGGATATTATTGTTATGATTACTACGGCGGCGAGCTGACAGAGTCGTTAGTACGCCGGGCGAAATGTTTAGCGGTATGTTAGTACGAAATGTTAGTACGCCGGGCCAAATGTTTTGCGTCTTTACGTTCCGAGTTCAAATGAGAATCTCTACATGTCCCATCTTATGTGTAAATCATGACATTTCTGTTATGTTTCCAGATGGATTTCACTTGACTCATGTAGAGATTCCCATTTAGCGTACGCGGCAGAATGCACGAAACACAACTTGAGTTATGTTGGTTGTACAAAAGAACAATTAAACAAAAGGTTTAATGGGCACAGATTCAACGTCAGGCACAATAATAATAGTTCGACAGAACTTGCTGAACATTTCGTTTTAAACGGTTGCAAATTTGAAAAAGAAAGTGCATTTTCTCAGAAAATATAGTGAATCTGCTTCACTTTTACTTCTCAGAATGCATGAGGAGAAATATGTTTGCGGGTTATTAACATCACGCCTTGCAGGAATGAATAAAATGACAGGAGAATATCATCAAATTTATACAAAACTGTGGACGCTGGTTACTCTCGTTCATACTTTAAATTTAAATTTCTATAATTTTGAATTTCTATCACCTCTTATTTTGAACTTGACAAAGACAGACTTACTGTCGAAATATCGTTCAACCAATAAAATATATATTACAGTCGAACCGGGTTCTTCGTCTTGACTGTTTACGTTTGTGAAGAGTTACGTTAATCCTTTTAAAAATATTATTATTATTATTATTATTATTATTATTATTATTATTATTATTATTATTATTATTATTATTATTATTATTATTATTATTACTATTATTATCATTGCCTTTGCATAGCTTCTAACGCTGGAGATGTACTACGGTGTCAGCTGTTCACTACCAGTGAACTAAGGTAACATCTCTCATTTTTCGAGCACCTTCCGGAGTATTCGAGCAGTTCCAAGCAGTACTGTTTTCTGCAAGTGCTCCACCTTTATTGCAGCCCTTATTTGTTCCACGTACGAGAAGTATCTCGAGATTTTTGTTCACTGTTTCCAGGGCTCCGACGATTATCGGTACTACTGCTACTGCTACCGCCCAAGCTAACCTGTTATATCTCTTGACGTTTCTTCTTTCCTTATCGCATACCTTGTTGTCAGCTGGGCATGCTATGGCTATGATCCAGCATAGTTTGTTTTCTTTTTCAATTAAGACTATGACTGGCTTCCTATTCTCTATCTCACACTGAATCATAAAACCCCATAGGAATTTTGCATTTTTATTTTCGATGATGCCTTCGAACTTTTAGTCGTACCTATATTTTGCTCTGTCAAGTCCATACTTGTTGCAAAGTGACCAGTGGACAAGCCTGGCGTCTCTTATATTCCTTCTGGGCTAGTGGCGTACATTGGCTGGTAACATGCCATACGGTTTCACCATTTTATCCACAGATTCTGCACTTATCACTTTTTGATGTGTTGTTTATTCTGTATTTTATGTAGTTTGTTCTTAGTGCTTGCTCTTGGGCAGCACAGATTAGAACCTCCGTTTCCGGTTTTATATCGCTTTTAGTCATCCACCGCCATCTTTTTTCTCTGTCTGTCTTATCTTCAACACCCCTATGAAATTGACCATGCATTCTTTTCTTTACACACCTATTTTCAGTTTCATTCGTTTTTAATTTCTTGTACAGTGCTTTATCCTTGCAATCTTTCATCCTACACAAGCCTGACCTTTTTACTTCTAATAATAGCGGTACTGTGGCATTTTTACATACCATGCCTTTTTTTACATACCAACATAGCATGGTATGTGAAAAATGCCACAGAAGCGCTAGTGCTGTTTCATAGCAAATTTGTTGAAAGATGGGTGACTGTTGGAAGAATGGCCAGTATAAACGGACCAATTCTGAGAATACACCTGTAGAAAAAAAAAGGGGTAATGTAAAAGGAGAAAGAGCTATATACCCCTTTCTTATTTTTTCTGACCAGGCTCCCGTGGTTTTATGGGTTTTTCCACGTGTAACCTTTCCTTTTTCGAAGCGCCTCCCCTTTTGGGAGTTCTATTTATTTATTTATTTATTTATTTATCTATTTATTTGTTATATCTTTCTCCGTTTTCTTCCTCTGTTTAGACGAACGTTCCTACCTTTTCGGACAAAACCTTTTGTAACCTTCGTCCTGTCTTTGTCCTTACATGTTTTTAATTGATATTAGCCCTTGTGGCCAATAAAACGAATTTATTATTATTATTATTATTATTATTATTATTATTATTATTATTATTATTATTATTATTATTATTATTATTATTATTATTATTATAAGTACCAGGTGAGCACTTGGGCCGATGTATTCGACTTGGCCCCTTCACCAAAACCGATGACCTTGGTACCAATAGTATTAAACCAAAATTTGAAAGCAATATTATTATGATTGTCGTTCTTTCTATTAGTTGTATCATTGGTATGTTGACATTCTTATTTTCACTTTGTTTTATCAATATCAATGGTATTTTGTTACTACCGTTCTCACTATTAATACCACACAGTCTGACATTTGTTTTTTCCTCTGTCCTCTATCTTCCGTAGCCTATTTATGCATGTGTGATTAAGAGAGTGTGTTATTGTATATAGGTCTACGGAGTGTGTATGGAATGTTTGGGCTTGATAGCCTTCAGTTCTTCACCATATTACACACTCCTCTCGTAAACTTTTATTGTCACTTCCTTTACAATCTATTCTGCTAAATTCCTTTCTACTATAAGGACAAGGCCTGATATTTTTTGAGAAGGTGTTAGTCGAGAGTATTCGTACTTATATTATCGAACAAAAAGTAAGAAAGTCAAAGTCGACCTCGGCCAAAGTTGAACTCAGAACGTAAAGACGGAAGAAATGTCGCTAAGCGTATTGTCTATCGTGCTAATGATTCTGTCAGCTCGCAGCCCTTTTTTCTGATACTTGGCGGTATTTATTTGCATACTGGTGTATATAAAAACCCGCAACTGTTTTTACGTTGTATTTGTGCTAATAATGCAGAGTGATTTGGCTGCATTGTGTTACATAATAGGGGCTACCTGCTTAAGTAATAACAGCGATCGGTTTTGTAAAGCATGTGAATATTATATAAGGCATAAAAGAGCGCTTACATTTTCTGTGTTCCTATACATGTGTGTGTGTGCGTGTGCAAGTGTGTGTGTATTTGAATATGTGTGTATGTATATACATGCATACCATACATACATAGGCAGATAGATATGCATGCATATATATGTATATGGTTGTATGATGTGTACAATTTTCAAATTATGTGAATAACTTTATTATAAATTACATAGGGAATTAATTCATCATAAGGAGAGCCCTTTAGGAGCCAGATGAATTTTACAAACCAATGACATATATGATTTTTTTTTTAATCAGCCTTGGCAATCTCACGTCTCTTAAAGCTATGTCAACTGCAGTATTTAGACGACGCACTAATTGATGACATAAATTATATATTACTCACCTTGCTTTCACTAAGTTATACATTTACAAGTAATGGGTTGTATTTTCATATTTAAAGTAAATTCACAGCCAACAACACCGAATATTAATGCACAGACAAAGACTTTTCCACTTTTTTGTAGAAGTAAATATTGTTAATAAACATGAAACCCATCTACCTGAAATTAAATACATAATAGGGAGATTGTCAGTTGTAGCCGTGCACATGAATTCACGAAATAACCAAGAACAATTATCATTTGAAAACTATGATTAACAAGTTCCTTATTTTCCACTGCTAATTGTTACTCTTTTCGACTCTATTTCGTGTGGTTATTAGTGCTTGAAAACATTCTTAAGTTTTAACATACAAACTTCTATTATGCGATCAATCCAATTTCAATCTTCGACAGCATTCATGTAACTGCGTAATTTCATAAATATTATATAATTAAATATTATTTTAGTATTAATAAATATTATTCTTATACATATCATTATTTCTGTAGCACAATTTGCACAATATGCCTTCTAGTGTAATTATAATTATATATATGGTAGTTCGTAAAATTCTTTCAATCAAGTATATGTCAGAAGTATTAATTAAAAATGTATTTGATTAGTTATTGAATACACTGGATAAAGTTATCTTAAGTTGGCTGGCTAAGAGAATTACTTTTAGATTACATAGATGGAAACGTTTTTTGCTTGGCAGGAGACTTTTTGTCTTTTTCAAATCATTAACCATCTTTCAGTTTTTTTCTGTATTACTATTATTTTCGTGGTAATTAATATACATCTGGGCATATATTTTATTAAATAGTTGAAAATATGATCCATTTTGTTTTACTAATTACAAGCTAGTCTGTCTGAGGCATCTGAAAACTGACAGAAGAATTGGTTCATTTTAAGTAGCTTGTCTGTTGCTAACAATATAACAATTCCTTAGAAATTTGTTAGCTACTCAGTCAGCAATTTGATATTGTAATGGCCCATCGATTCTTGTTTTCTAAATAATTTAACCAATATTATAATGTATTCCGATGATCACAGTA
>NC_142940.1:24777525-24790025 GCF_046866305.1 Octopus bimaculoides
ACTATCTAAAACTGAACTGCTGCTATACTTATTGTCATGTGTTTGAGCACCCCATTTAACCTCAAATAGCTCTCTGGAATTTTCAGAAAATGCTTTCGAATTTCTGTTCTACACACGGGAATTCATACGACAATGCGTCATTTTTTTTTTTTTTTCATTTTTTAAACCTTCATCCGCCATAAATCTTAAAAGTTCCACTATTTTACGTTTTTTTTTTTAAAAATCAGAATTTAAAATACGGATAGTCCAATTTTTTGCTTAAATCCCAGCAATAGACCACACTTAGGTACATGATCATTCCATTAAATGTGTTTGTGGGAAGAAAGGCATTGAAAAATATCAGAGTGACAAAGAAACGAGGACGTTATCAAGTGGTCATGAGATGTGCTAAAAACAACAGCTAAATTGCCCTTATATCACACACAAAAATTTCCTTTTGTTGTATGATCATGTGAATTCCCGTGTTTAGTACACAAATCAGAATTTCAACATTAATGCTATTATACTTAGCTGTTTCTAATAACAATACACTTCCACTACGAATACTGGTCAAAAAGCAGCTTCGCACAATGTAAATGAAAGCAATGCAATGAATCCAACAAATGGTGTGCTGTGTTTGCGTATAATGCTATTTTAAAGTCTTTGATTTTATTAATTCATGTTTTTTCTTTATATAACAAAAGAGCAGCAGACATGGATACGGGGTAAAGAAGTTGGCTTCACAAACTAATTTGTTTCAGTTTCGATGCCACTGCACGGCATCTTGACAAGCATCTAAGGTAGAAGCACCTACGACCAAAACTTGTAAGCTAGACTGAAATTTTATGAAAGCTACTCTGAGGCATCTTCTGTTCTAGAGTAGATCATTATATTCCAGTAGTGGATTAAACCGACTAACAAAGGCATACGTGCAGCTAGCGGTATCCATGTCACTCTAGCCATTCGATGTCGTTTCTTGTCTTATAACAAAATCGTTACGTAGTCCCTGAAAAGTTTCATGAGTGCTGTTAATCATTTCCTGGCTACATTACATAATTTTGAGAGTCTTGTAGATAAATGAACGATTATTATATAAGTCTGAATCTAGTCAGAAAAAAATGTGATATGATGTAATTAGTTACCTCTTTGACGTTGTTACTGCTGCTGTGTCTCGTGCGTGATGTACATTGATGCACACTGCACACTATTGTTGATAGTGCTATACCTCCGAGTACCACGACGAACAAGCCTGCCACGTTTTCTAGGCGAAGTGATGTAGTTTTCGTACTTTGGTGACCATCTGGGCAGGATGACACTCGCCACCATCTGCAAGGCAAAAGAAAATAATTTTATTTATATACGTACGACACACAGACACACACACACATACACACACACTCACACACATATACATACATATACACACACACACACTAACATACACACACACACACACACACACACACATATATATATATATATATATATACATATACATATATATATAAAATCAAAATATAAAATACGGATAGGCCGAATTTGGGGTTTAAATCCCAGAAATGGACTGCACTTGGATATAATTGCATTAAGTGTGTTTGTAGGGAGAAAAGTAGTGAAAAATATCAGTACGATATGAAAATGTTATGGAAATGAAAATGTTACCAGGTGGTCATGAGATATATATATATATATATATATATATATATATATATATATATATATATATATATATATATATATATATATATATATATATATATATATATATATATATATATATATATTTATTTATTTATATATATATATATATATATATATATATATATATATATATATATATATATGTATATATATACACATACACATACACATACAAATATATATACATATACACACATACATATATATCTGTATCTATATGTATGTATGTGTATGCATGTATGTATGAGTATAAAATGAAGCTTTACAAGGAACGAGTAAACACTAACTTCGAAGTTTCAGCTTGCTCGCCTTTATAAGACCGTCATTTACTTTCGTTCTTTCACACTCTAAATAGTCTTCGACAGTTTTCTTCTTTTTTTTTCTTTGTTTGACAGGCGGATCAATGTGATGGTAATTAGGTCAGGTGTACATTGGGGATATATCGGAACGTAGGAAAGGAATATTTTGTCGTAGGTTATGACTTGATAGCAAGTTATAGTGAAGGGTTTTATTTGAGCTTGCGAACGACATTTAAGCCCGATATCCAACTTGTAAATCACTAACAGTTATGGTGTAGAATAAAAGAAAATTTCTTTTTGGTTGCATATGTTATCAGAGCTTCTTCACAATCAAACGTGCAGAATACAGTTTCTGAACTGGAATCAGAATTCTTGCCGTGCATATATTTTATTATTTTTTCCAGTTAGATATTGCAATTATTTTGACGTCTACATAGAGCAGTTGAGAAGTTCTTGTCAGTGTCGGCTGACTGATTTCAAAAGGCGGAACGTGTTACACGCATAGATCTTGCAGGCCTTGCTAGAGAGGTGAGATCTACGCGGTTAGTCTTTCTTTTGAGCATTTGCAAGTCGATGTTTTAGAGAAAACATGTTCAGGAAAGAAATTCCGAAGTACTAAGTTCTGAAGAGGACGAGATGTTTTTAGTCAATGCAGAATGTAATGGGAACACAATATTTACGACTTGAGAAGTAAAGCTGGTAAGTCGAGAGAGAGTTAGTGTGGATCTTGCCAGAGACCAGCTTGATCGAAGCTAACTAGTAATGACGGAGAAGGAGGAAGTTGAATGTGTGCAAATGACATTCAGAAATTTTCCTTACGAATAGAGTGTGCTCCTTGCATCTAACTGCATTACACATTTTTTTTCAGTTGTTCTCTCCATTAACGTATTTTGGAATACGTTGGTACAGTTTACTCAAATTGCCATATATGTATATGTTCATAGTATTACATTAAACTAGGATATTTCCTGCATCGGCTAAAAATTCCTGTAGTTTTCGAATATCATTTTCTTTGCTTAGTAAAGATACAAGTGTGATTTGAAACGCACAAAAGAAAACAAATTATAAATATGTCTTTATATGTATGTTTAAGAAAATGACAACTGTAGTTGACAGCTTCTATTACGTTGCTATCGATGCTTAACGATCCGTAAATAGTTATCTAAATTAACATATTAAAGTCAATAAAAATATTTCTATTTATTCGAAAATAGCTTTATCTTTCGAAGACAAATTTTCAAAAATATATCGCCCTTTTCTTTAAAAGACAAAATAACTTCTACACAATAGCCAATAGAAACAATTGTATGGCCGACGTATTTGTTATCGAATTGAATCTAAATGTGACAATTTATTCTTTCTAATAAAGTTATGTGACCTCCTGGCTGTCACTATTTGCGTTGTGCTTGCTATATTCCAATTCCATTATCTTTTTTTACTTTTGCTGTAAATAATTTTTATTATTTTTTCAAGATGAGCCCAAACAGAAAGTCCCTGAATAAGGGTTGTTTAAGGATATTTCCAGATAAATTATTCAAACTGCACAGCGTTCCGCTCAACACATGGCTATGATGCTCCCCCCACTACTTCTGCTCGTGATCTTAGATGCACATATCGTCAGTCACTAGTGAACATGCTCAAATTGTTATGGTCAAGCAACTGACAAGGAAATCTATGGTATTAAGCAGAATATTTGCTATAACCCAACTTTTATACCAAGACAAAACATTTACATGATAACACTTCCAATCAGTTAAGACGCATACATCTATATGTACGTGTATTTATATTTATATTGTGCATGTGTTTCTGCTTGTATTTAAGTATGTGCATGAGTATCTAAGTGGCCGTGGATATTGCTTTGGTTTCCCAACAGTTCATTGAGATAGAAAATATTTTGCAGTCTCCTGACCTTTAAACCTTATTTGAAAATAATTGTTAAATACTAACTCTTGGTTTAATCTTTATACCTCTAGCTGTGTATTCCATATTGAATTCGTTAATATTGTATTTTTTATATTTTTATTTGTCCTTTTACATACTTTCTTGTTTATTTATTTAATGTATCTACTTTACTTTCTTTCCCATCATTTCCTGCCTTTCGTTAACATTAAAAACGATCAGTTCCCTGAAATTGGATTCACCACCTTAAGTGATATGAAGCAAAATACATTTATTAACTATATTGATTTTTAATGACCATACCCTGCTAATTGTACCTAGTATCGGTCTTACATACATTGTATACATAAGGGGTGAATTATGTATTGTATACTAAGAGTCGAAGTATTGGTGTAACCATGATTTTCTTGATGGTTTGTTGATCTGATGAGCTATCTGTCTTTATCTGCACTCATTTGTAAATATACAATTATATTGTAACATGCACATTTGTGCAGACGTAAAGTAATTTCATTATATACTGAAATTATTTTTTCATTATGAAGGCTGCAGAACAGATGTAATCATAATGATAACATATAGTTTAATGAATATATTCAACTATCATACTTCTTGATCTTATATAAATATGTTTGTGCATCTGTGTGTCAACACACACACACACACAAATATATGTGTGTGTGTATATATATATGCTTATACATACACACACACACACACACACACACACACACACATATATATATATATATAAATATACATAGAAGACAAGCAAATAGATACATATATATGTACATTTACATAAATAGGCATATAAGCACACGCATATACCTTAGTATGTACTTTTATATGTGGGCGTAAATGTATATTTGTACACACACACAGATATATATGTGTGTGTGTGTGTGTGTGTGTGTGTGTGTGTGTGTGTGTGTGTGTTTGTGTGTGTGTGTGTGTATGTGTGTGTGTGTGTGTGTGTGTGTGTGTGTGTGTGTGTGTGTAAGGAGAATTCACGAAAAAACAACAGACTAAGACAGGTGGTGTAGACAAAAAATGGAAGTATTAGTAAAACGCTCGGGAATAGAGAAAATCTTTAACGTTTCGAGCCTACGCTCTTCAACAGAAAGAAAAACAGAAAGAAACAAGGAGAGAAAAAAATGTGTGTAGTGGTCAGCTATCTATCATGCCGAATGTGTATATATATATATATATATATATATATATATATATATATATATATATATATATATATATATATATATATATAAATGTCAATAATAAGGGTAAAAAATTGAATGTTTAAATTTATATTTAAACTTAAATAACCATGTTCTCTAACCGGCAGGATTCAATGCAGAGTTATCACCGGTTTTTGGCGCGCCAAAACGAAGATATATTTGGCAAAACTATATGCATGTTCTATCTCGTGTGGACGTCTCATGTATAGTTCTGCATATTATATTTTGCTATGACGGTCACACTGATGAATTGCGAACTTTTACGTATGTAAATATGTAAATGGTAACAATGAAATCTGGTATGTGACTAATCATTATATTTTGTATATTGTCATTTGTCTTGCTCGCTTACGTTCTGGCGTTTGCTGAATTTTCTTGAGAACAAAATTTTCTTAGTGGTCAGACCATATGGGGTCTACATCTAGCATATTGGATGTCCACTTAGTGGTCTTCCCTATTATGTGCATATATATATATATATATAAACTTACAAGTCGAGTACATTGTCCTCAGCGCTGGACTAGTACTAATTTCCTCGACTCCGAAAGGACGAAAGGCAAATGCAACCTCGGTTGAATTCGAATTCAGAATGCAAAGCCGAGAAGAAATACCGCTAAGCATTTTGTCTGGTATGCTCACGATCATGCCACCTTGTCATTCTCTATATAAACTTCATCATACAAAGAATAATCCTTTAAAAATACTGTAGTGTATGTAAATAATTCATGTGTGCCAGAAGAAGATGAAGATTTGGATCTAGAAGTAATCTTTATTTTCATATTGCAATTATTCTCCTTGCCTAGGATTATTTCAATATTCCATCAGCTGTTATGCAGCAATATGGAATCTAGAATTAATCCGTGTGAAAAGTAACAATCTGGACAGCCGCTGACGTCATACTACTGCTGTTCTTCGTAACCCAAAAGAATTACTAACCGAACACACTCAATAATGGTTGTTGTAGTTACGCAGTGGACTAAGAACTTACTACGACCACTCGTGCTGCTGCTGATGCTGCTATTCAAACAGCAATTACTACTACTACAATTACTACTACTAATATTACTATTACTAAGACGGCGAGCTGGCAGAGTTGTTAGCACGCCGGGCGAAATGCTTAGTGGTATTTCGTCTATCTTTATGTTCTGAGTTCAAATTCTGTTGAGGTCGACTTTGCCTTTTGTCCTTTCGGATTGATAAAATAAGTACCAGTTGCATACAGGAGTCGATCTAATCGACTGGCCCCCCTCCCACAAAATTTCGGACCTTGTACCTAGAGTAGAAAAGAACATTACTATTACTACTACAGTGACGACGATAACAACAACAACAATAGCAACAGTCTCTATTATAGGCACAAGACCTGAAATATTCTGGAGGGTATTAGTCAAGTATGTTGACCTTAATGTTCAACTGGTTCTTATTTTATGTACCTCGAAATGGTGAATTTGAACTCAACATAAAGACGGACGAAATGCCGCTAAGCACTTTTTCGCGTGATAACGATTTTGCCTTCTCGTCACCGCAATAATGATAATATTGGTTTCATATTTTAGTACAAGTCCAGCAATTTCAAGGGGTGGGGTAAGTAGATTACTTAGACCCCATTGTTTAACTGGCACCTATGTTATCGACGACGAAAGGATGAAAGGCAAAATAGACCTAGGAGAAACTTGAACTCAGAACGTAATGACGGACGAAATACCACAAAGCGTTTTACTCGGCGTGCTAACGATTCTACCAGGTCACTGCCTTAATAATAACCCTTTCTACTATATGCACAAGGCTTGGAATTCGTGGGGAGAGGGATAGTCGATCACATCGACCTCTGTACTTGACTGGTACTTAATTTATCGACCCTGAAAAGATGAAAGGTAAAGTCCACCTCGGCGGAATTTGAACTCAGAACTCATTTTGCCTGGCGGTCTAACAAGTCTGCTGTCTCGCCGCCTTTATAATAATAATAATAATAATAATAATAATAATAATAATAATAATAATAATAATAATAATAATAATTGCGTTGCAATTAGATAATTGCCTACAGAGTGGTACAGTTAATGAAAGCTCGTTCAAATGGCAATGAGATTGGCAACTAGCGACCCATTGCTTGTCTTAACCTCCGAAAAGGATCCAAGGGTACCAAGGACCATCTTGTGATAGATAAGGTTATAATGAAGAACTGTAAACGGTACCAAAATATACTAATGCATGGCCTGGATAGACTTCAAAAGGGCTTACGACATGTTGCTGCATTCGTGAATTTTGGAAACACTCGACATGTGTGGAATAGCTGAAAACGTGTAAGCACTGATTAAGACCAGCATGCCTAGTTGGAAAACGCACCTTTCCTGTACCAACCAGCACTTAGCCGAGGTAACAATCAAAAGAGGTATCTTCCAAGGAGGCTCAGGTTCATCTCTGTTATTTGTTATAGCCTTGTTGCCACTTTCTGTAGTCCTACACAAAGTCAACACACACCATGAGCCGAGAAAGAACGGACCTCGTCTCAACCACCTTCTCTTCGTGGGTGATTTAAAACTGTTCACAAAACAGAGCCTGAAATGGAGAGGCTGACTGAGACTGTGCAAATATGCAGCAAGAATATTGGGATGGAATTCGGTATCTCGAAGTGTGTGTGGTGCTTACTTTGAAGCAGGGGAAAAGAGTAAATTGTAGAGGCATAGAGTTTCCAAACGGAGAGAGAATGGAAGACCCGGATGATGATGGGTACAATCACCTTGGGATCCTGGAGCTGGACAATAACTTACACAGAGAAATGAAAGGCAAGGTCATCACTGCATATCCCAAGCGCCTCAAACTTCTCTTGAAATCAAAGTTCAACTCAAGGAACCTCGTGACTGCCATCAACATATGGGCTGTTGCTGTGGTCCACTATAGTGCACCCGTCTTGAGATGGACACAAGCGGAGATTGACCAACTCGATCGCACTACCCGAAAGAAAATTACCATGCATGTTCCTCTCCAACCTTAGGAAAATGTACACAGGCTCTACATGAAGAGAAGTAAGGGTGAACGTGGGTTGATTAGCGTACGAGATTGCATCAAAAGTGAAAAAAAATACATGGCAGAATATTTGGTAAACAGCAAAGAAGACCTGCTACAGTACGCTGCTAGTACAGAAGGAGTTAACAAAAATGGACTTGAGAGTGCTCATGAATTCCGAAGAAGAACAGTTAACGAGTGAGAAGAAAACCTACTCCGTATGGAATTACATGGTCAGAAACCAACACATTAAAAGACCAGGAAACATCATGGAGGTTGGTCAACAAGAGTGACATAAATAGAATACTGAAAGCCTAATCATCGCTGCACAGGACCAGGCATAGAATACCAACTCAGTGAAAAAGAATATATACCACAAAAGTGCATCGAACTTCTGCAGAATGTGTGGAAAGAGGGTCGGAATTGTGACTCACATTGTTAGTGCTTGTGGGAGTCTTGCGCAGAAAGAGTACAAGCGTAGACACAACAAAGTAGCCCAAAACCTCCACTCGCTAATATGCCGTAAGTATGGATATGAGATTACGGGTGCTTGGTGCCAACATACACCGGAAAAGATAATGGACGGAAAGGGGAAGGCAAAATTCCTCTGGGGCTTTAATTTTCCAACAGACAAAGTATTAGAGCACCGAAGGCCGAATATAGTAACATTTAGTAGGGACAAGCAAGAGTGCCTAATAATCGACATATCACAATATCTTCAATATTGTGACGAAAACAAAATATCTTCAATCAACAACCTCACGATATTGTATATTGTTCGATGTTTATAATAATAATAATAATAATCCTTTCTACTTGATGCACAAGGCTTCAAATTTGAAGAGAGAGGACTAGTTGATGAAATTGACCCCAGTATTTCACTGGTACTTAATTTATCGACCCCGAAAGGATGAAAGGCAAAGCTGACCTCGGTGGAATTTGAACTCAGAACATAGCAACGGGCAAACTACCTCTAAGCATTTCCATTGTGCTAACGATTCAGCTAGCTCGCCGCCTTTAATAATAATAATAATAATAATAATAATAATAATAATAATAATAATAATAATAATAATAATAAGAAGAAGAAGAAGAAGAAGAAGAAGAAGAAGAAGAAGAAGAAGAAGAAGAAGAAGAAGAAGAAGAATGAAACAATGGAATACTGAATTGATCGGAGAAAAACCAAAAACTCGGAAAAGTGAACATGAAACGTGGAACATTACAAGGGGATAGCTTATCTCCATTACAATTCATATTGGCCATGACACCGCTCACTGTGATACTACGAAAACTTAAATTTGCTTACGATTTGGGAAAAGGAAATGGTCAGATAAATAATCTCCTTTTCATGAGTGATATAAAGGTATATGCGAAAATGAGAAACAGCTTGAAAGTGATGTACGTACTATCCACATTTTCTCAGATGACGTAGGTATGGAATTTGGGATAGAAAAGTGCGCTATATTAAAACTGAAGCGAGGAAGACTTCAAAGAAGCCAGGGAATCGAAATGAGATACGGGCAAACAATCAGAGCGGTTGAGAAAGGACAGTGGTATAAGTAGTTGGGGATACTGGGAGCAGACAAAATAAAAAATGAAGAAATGAAACAAATTACCAGTAGGGAATACAGAGGGTGAATAAGAAAATTATTGCAGTCAAAGCTGAATCCAAAAAATCTTATTGAAGCATTAAATTCATGAGCAGTACCCTTAATCAGATATGGTGTTGGAATTATAGACTGGGCCAAAAATGATATAAAGGATCTTGACAGAAAAACTAGAGAGTTGTTGTCAATGTATGGAACCCACCATCCGAAAGCTGATATTAACCGGCTGTACATCAGGAAAGACCAAGGTGGAAGAGGCTTAATAGCAGTAGAAGAATGTATACAAATGGAAAGAAAAAGCATAGCAAAGTATTTACAGCGCTACACAGAAAAAATATTAAAGGCAGTAAATAAAGAATAGGTGATCAAGCGCGTAATAGGAAAAAAGGACAAGAATGAAATACAATGATAGCAAGTCAAACAGATTGAAGAGAAACCTCTGCATGGCCAATTTTGGAGATCCACAGAAGACGTATGAGAATCAAAACCCAGGACTTGGTTAAAAAATGTGCAATGAAAAAAAGAAACAGAGAGCTTAATTGTTGCAGCCCAAGGTCAAGCGATAAAAACAAAGAACTTGAGAAAAATATATATGGAGAGAATGTGTCAGAAAAATGTAAAGCCTGTGGAACTTGGAACGAAACAGTGGCACCCATTGTGGAAGAATATAAGAATATAAGAAATGGAGGCACGACCAGGTTGTAATGGTCTTACACCGGAAACTGTGCCAAGAATGAGGATTTAAAGCTAGAAACACATGGTACAATCATCGAGTCGAAAGAGAGCAGGAGTCGAAGAAATGTAAGATTTTGTGGGACTTTCCTATTCAAATGGACAGGTAAAGCGAGGTTGCTTACTGTTTGACTCACACTGCGAACAATAAGCTAAGATATAGACAAATGGCTGAAGGAGATTGGAATAGAATTCCCGGTAGAGCTCCTTCAGAAAGTTTGCCTTTTAAAGAAAGCAATGATTATCAGGAGGGTTATAAGTACTTGAAAGACAGCTGAAAACTTGTGGATACCTAAGGTTACAGGCAGTAACCCCCTAGCTACATAAATCCTACCAAGAATAAGACCGATCGTGAGCCAAACCAAAATAATATTTTGTTCTCCAGTAAATGCTCTGTAATGAGGCTGCTAGTGTTGTGAGGCCCTTTTGCTGCCACTTCACTGAAGCAGTTTGTGGGTTTTAATGCCCCCCATAAGTTATGACGAAAACAGAAACAGTTAAAGGCAAAATAAAATTACAATTATGCGTTTAAGAGTGCAATTAGACGGATGTCTCACCAAAGTGGAGCAGCGGTTCTTATTTACAGAACAAAAATATTTAACGATAAACAAGTTTTTCTATCAATATTGAGGCAATGTAAACATGTGTGAACAGAGTAATAATAGATTCAAATTTTGGCACAAGGCCAGCAACTTTTGAGGGGAGAGGGAGTCGATTACTTTGACCCCAGTTTCTTGACTGGTACATATTGTTCAATCCCGAGAGAGTGTAAAAGACAATGGCTCGCGTGTCAGAACATGATAACGATTCTGTCAGCTCTCCATCTTAATAATAAAGGTTTCAAATTTTGGCACAAGGACAACAATTTCGGGGGAGGAGTTGAGTCGATTACATTGACTACAGTTTTCAACTGGTACTTATTTTATCGACCCCGAAATGACGAATGCTAAAGTTAGCTTCGGCAGAATTTGAACTCGGAATGTAAAGCCGGAAGAAATTTCGCTGAGCATTTTGTTCAGTGTGCTAACGGTTCTGCCAGCTCGCCATCCGTAGAAATAGCGCTTAGTGCGGAAGCTGAAAACCATAAGAAATTTGTGTAGATAAATTATTTTGAACAGAATAATTTACGGAAATGTTTGGCTTTGAGATGGTACAGATGGGTAGCTATAAGGGTTCAAATGTTGGAAAAGAAAACATCTTTGTAAACTGTATTCTTTCTTAATCATTTCTCACTCGTTTCACCTTCAGAATTATTTATTATTTCCGCCTTGACATCAAGAAGAGAATGTGTTTACATGGTGATACATGCAACTGTTGATAAGAAAACACAGGTTCACTTCTCTTCGTCTTTCATTTGCGATTGTGTAAACAAAAAATAGTCAAAAAATATGCTACTTATTGCCAATACTGTTATAACCTAGACTATGTAAAGAAATTGGAGACATAATCTAAAATATTATTTTGCTTCAAAAATTTTGGGCTACACTATGTTCTTCGGCTTGAAACTACAATCTCAGTAAATATACAATGTTAGCTGCCCTGGTGAAGTGTGGATTCTTCAAACATTAATATGTGTGTAATACATTTAATTAAAAGTATCAACTTGCCATTCAAGCGTCTGACGAATAATAGAAGTATTATGCTATGCTTATTATTATATTTTCTATATAATTCTATAGGTTATCATTCATTGCGTTAGGTATTATAGATACATTCCTAAAGCAATGTATTTATAATAGATTTTGTATCTGTAATAGATTTTGTCTTGATTTCGTTCGATCGTTTATCAGTCAAATGACTTACAGATAAATCTTAAGATAAATTTTAAGATTATAATAGATTATGCCTTTGACTGTGTTCCATATTTATAGTATCGCATGTTTAAAACCTTACATTCGTGGACCGTAGCGGAACAATATTATGTATTATGTTCCATTAGCAGAATGCGAGAATAGAAAGAGCGTCGGAATATATCTTGTGATATTTTTTACTTCTCGCTCTGGCTTTTAGTTCAATGCTCGGTGCAGTCACCCTTC
>NC_142940.1:24795025-24797525 GCF_046866305.1 Octopus bimaculoides
TCAGTAATATCGTTCAATCAGTTTCAAGAATAAACTTAAGTTTTGTTTCATATATTGTTATGTAAATGCCAGTATATCTGATTGTATGCCGTAAAATCTGCTTTGGTGGTAATTGAGAAAATGGCAATAGTCATCTGGCACCGTCACAGTCATTTTCTGCTCTGTAGATTTATCAAATATCTAAATGCTATTTACTCAGTCGCGTTTAGTTGAATCGCCTTAGTCTGATTACGTATTTGACATATCATTATTCAGCAATTAATTGTTTCTGCTATTGTCTTCTTAACATATGTCCCGGAAGATAAAATTCGATTTATTGCCGTAACATGGTATAATTGTTATCTATGCAAAAAAAAAACATCTGTCAAACGCTTAGCAGTGCAAATGTAATGGTGCATAGATGTACAGTGGCGCACGTGAATGTATGTGCATAAGTATGTGTTTTAAGTATGTCTGGCTATGTACACAGTTAGAAAGAGATGTACGCGTATGCATACACAGACAAGCTCAGTCAAACATATACCTATATACATAAATATACACACAAGCAACACTTGCACAAACACACACAAACACATAGGTGGCAATGTATAGTCATGAATATCTGTTGTAATATATGTGAAACATTTAGCTAGAAGTGTTCAGCATCTGCATATGTATCTTTAAATTCAAATATAGTGGCATATTGGAGTATACTTGTAGGAATGACTTTCTCTTTTGAAGCATAATTCTCTCCTGTATGTATGTTTGTATGTATGTATGCATGCATGCATGTATGTATGCATGTATGTATGTATACATGTATGTATGAGCCTACGTATGTATGTGCGTATCTATGTATGTATATATATATATATATATATATATATATATATATATACATCAGGTCATTAAAAATGAAATGTTCGATTTTCTTATGCACCAAGCTTGAAAGTCATTAACTCTAAAATTTTACCCTGACACTTCTTTGTTTTACAACATTGGAGAGTTACATCATCGCTTTTAGAAATACAGTTCGTCTGTCTGATTATATTGTGAATTTTCTATCGGAAATCAATTTTTGTAAACCCATGAATAGATTTAAAAAAATTCGTGTTGTTTATGAATATGAGTTTCGTCGTGGAACCAGTGCATCACAGCGGGCTTGAAACATCAATGAGGTGTTTGGAGAAGATGTGGCGAATGATTTCAGTGCGCGTCGATGGTTTGAGAAGTTCCGGTCTGGCAATTTTACTCTTGAAAATCAGTCCCCTGGTAGACCTGAGACCGAGGTAGATAATGAGGAGCTGGAAACTGTAGTGAAGGCGAAGTTAGCTGCAAGGTTTGATGTTTCGATTCCAACTGTAATGGATAATCTGAAACAAATCGGCGAAGTAAAGAAGCTGGACAAGTGGGTACCACACGAATTGAACGAGCATCAAATGACAAGTCATCTCGAAACTTGCTGTTCTTTACTGTTACGGCATAAAAGCGAACACTTTTTGCATCGTATTGTTACGTGTGAGGAAAAATGGATTTGTTTTCAACAATAGCAATAGTTCTGAACAGTGCTTGGATAGAGACGAATTGTCAAAACACAATCCAAAAAAGAATATTCACCAGAAAAAGCTAATGGTATCTGTTTGGTGGTCCAGCACTGGCGTCATCCACAACAGCTTCACGAGAACTGGTAAGTCAATTACAGCGGATATATACATCAACTAACTGGATGAAATGATGAATGTACTTGCAATTAAACAACCGAGATTGGTTAATAGAGACAGGCCAATTCTCTTGCAAGACAATGCTCGACCACATTTTGCAGAAAGAAAGCTACTCAAGTTACAGGAACTGTACTCCACCATATTCAACAGACCTCGAACCAACTGACTATCACATTTTCCAGTCATTAGACAAGTTTGCAAGGGAAAAACTTTAAATCTGAAGAAGATACAAAAGCAACCTCTCGTGATTTCATCACCTATTCTTGCTCTCCAGAATTCTTCTCTGCCGGCAAAAATAAGCTACGGATAAAATGGCAAAATTGTGTTGCCAATTTAGGTGCATACTTTGATTAATTGCATTGCTTTTTGTTGAGATAAAGTAAAACAAACTTTTCAGTTCAACATCAGACAGTCCATTGTTAATGAGCTGATATATATATATATATATATATATATATATATATATATATTTCTCTTTCGCCTGTTTCAGTCATTTGACTGCGGCCATGCTGGAGCACCGCCTTTAGTCGAGCAAATCGACCCCAGGACTTATTCTTTAGAAGCCTAGTACTTATTATATCGGTCTCTTTTGCCGAACCGCTAAGTTATGGGTACATAAGCACACCACCAGCAGTTGTCAAGCGATGTTAGGGGGACAAACACAGACACACAAATATATACACACATACATATATACATATATACGACGGGCTTGTTTCAGTTTCCGTCTACCAATTCCACTCACAAGGCTTTGGTCGGCCCGAGGCTATAGTGGAAGACACGTGCCCAGGTGCCAC
>NC_142940.1:24807525-24817525 GCF_046866305.1 Octopus bimaculoides
TTGTGTGAAGTGGCTGGAAATATGTCCGGACTTGGCCATTGTGTAGCAGACTGAGAGTTTGTTCGAGTGGAAGGTGTGTCGAATTGCAGGAGCTGGGCAAAGGTGTATATATAATGCGGAATTGAAGATAACTGTAGCAGTAATGGTGGAGACTACGACACAATGTTTGTGGCGTCCTCATTGGTTAGAAAAAGAGACTCTGCAAACTTGGTAAAGTAAGTGAAGAGAAACGATCGGCTGCAGTTTGGGAGACTTAAGAGCTTGAGCGACGAAATTATCCTTTGCACATTTATTATTGACCTTGCAGGTGTTACGCAGCCGGGGCAACTTCAACCAATTTTCGGATGTGAACGAGAACTTCCAGATATTTTGGTCCTTGGTTGTTGCCCGAACAGATGCTGCACAACTACGAGTCAACCACTCGAAACAGTAGAATGAATGCTTTTGTTGCGTGACGGACTGACAGCTATAAGGATATTCACGGGCAGAGTTTTCGCAGTTTCTGAAAAATCAAGACTGAAGCACGTGTACTGCCAGGTATAAGTGACATAAAGCTAGTGAAATTCCAACCAGTTAGCCGAACTTGGGTATGCGGGCATTTGAAAATACCCCCACTGAGTGATGACTGCACCCTGCATAGTTACAGGCATAACACATGTTTAGTGACGTTGCCAGGGATACGGCGAAGTCAAAGGACTACAGCTTGGTATATTGTTAAAAGGTAGCAGAAGGTCTCAACAGAGTCAACAGTGATTCTGACATTGATGCTGAGTGGAGAAATCCTAGAAGATCAACAGTCAGAATCACCATGCTCTATCAAGCGAGTAACTGCAGCGATAGCGAGAAAGAGTCATGGAAATCCGCGGAAGCAGCCGACCTGATGTGGCATAAGTTCCGGAATAAGGTTGTGTTGCATAGTATGTGATTTTATGTTGAGCAGTTGTGATGAGGCGTGACAATATGTCCCGATCGATGCAGTGACAATTTTGGTATAGTAGAGGTCAAGTTTTTAGATGGAATCAAGGATGTTCGGGATGTCTATACAACGGTCTGGAATGCCAGGAGGACATGCAGCAACTCTTAATAATCACTTCCACACCAGACGTTTCACCGTGTGATGACTGAGAGAGCTATGAGGAATTGCGACCCCTTATACTGGAAAGATTTCTCAGCAGTCTCCAGAGTTCGAGGCGCGATAGGGAAGTGGATGTTTCTAGAAATGAGTGAGCAAGAGTAACTAGAAGTTGGTGATGCCGAAATTCAGACAACTGAAGTGATACAAAGTGGGAGTGGGAGGAAAGATTCAAGTGCACATAAATAACTGAACAAAAGAAAAATAAAGAACTACGTTTACACCAGATATTTCGCTAAGAAACCGCAGAGCTGCTCCGTTGCTACAACACATCTCTATTGAGATGGATGGTGAGAGCATCGTTTTCGTTTATTTTTTGCTTACAGATTCTTTTACGAGTTTTTTTCTTTGCACTTGCTTTACTTTTATAATCACCAACATAGCCAAATTTTCTCTTACTTTCGTTATATATATATATATATATATATATATATATATATATATATATATATATATATATATATATATATATATATATATATATTATATATTATATATATATTACATATATATATATATTATATATATATTACATATATATATATATATATTATATATATATTACATATATATATAGACACACACACACACACACACACACACACACACACACACGCACGCATAGCTTCCGCTAGATGGTTTCAATTCATGGAGTACGTAGTGGATAGTTTCATTATGTTCAGTCATGCAACATAATCATTTCCATTGAATCCGTAACACTCTGGGTTCAATATCTTGAATATTACTCATTGATTTAGGCCACGTGGTGTTAGGTGAATCGATTCCCGTTTAACAAAACAATAACGAATCAATGACTGAACAAAACTGAGTCTTATAACATTATTGTTATCTAACCGCCCGTACTGCGTGTCATGTAAGGGAAGATGTGAATGCATTACAACTTTGAACTTCTCGCTATAGGTCTTCCGTAAATTTACTCGATGTCTGAAGAACAAAGGTACATACATATACATACATACTCACATTCACACACTCATATATATTCTTCCACTTCACTAATAAATGCCTGACACTAGACCTCAGCATCCAAGGATAAAGAAGTCGAAATAATGTAATTATGTATTCTGTTCTCAACTTAGGAAAGAATTCAATGCTTCCAGTACCTGCTGGGTCTCTTCACAGGTCCCATCTACAACAGTTGTATATTTACGGTTGTGGTGAAAATGAAAACTATTAAATGAAAGTGAAGATTGCAGTTCGCTGGTTATTTGCAAGGGAGTAAACTGTGGCAGCGGTGGCTGCGGTGATGACTACGACATTACATGATGATAATGCAGAAGATGGAGGTGGCGGTGATGAGGCCTACGGCGATTCTGCATCATACCAGTAGTATGTTCTAGATAAATCTTAATGACTATATTATTAGTTGATGTCGATCAGCAACAACAGAATCAGAACTACCATCATGTATATTCTAACCGTTTATCATATATATTTTCTTTCAGGTATGGTATGTGTAAGAGAGCAACACTCAAAATTTTATTAATGCTTTTTCTTTTAAACGGGAGTATGTAATTTTTTAGATTTCGCTCCTAATTTTAGGTGTAATAGCCACATAGAAACTGGCTCATTGGTTTCAGTTATTCTATATTTTAGAGGATGTGGTAGCTTTATGTAAGTATTAGCAGCTTACATTATTTACATTATTTACAATTGACGGATATTTGTCCTCATCTTGTGTTTGTTGTTAACACAACGTTTCTGCTGATATACCCTCCAGCCTTCATCAGGTGTCTTGGGGAAATTTCGAACCTGGGTTCTCATTTTTAAGGTATTTTTCGATGTTGTTGTTATTATTATTATTATTATTATTATTATTGTTATTATTACTATTATTATTATTATTATTATTATTATTATTATTATTCAGGTCACTGCCTGGAATCGAACTCGGAATCTTGGGTTTAGTAGCCCGCACTCTTAACCACTACGCCATATGCCCGTGGGCATATGGCGTAGTGGTTAAGATTGTTGTTGTTAAGGCAGCATGCTAGGAGAATTGTTAGCACACCGAGCAAAATGCTTAGCAGCATTTCGTCCGGCTGAGTTCAAATTCTGCCGAGGTTGTTTTGCCTTTCATCCTTTCGGGGTTGAGAAAATAAGTACAAGTCAAGCACTGGAGGTCGATATAATCGAGTAGCCTCCACCTCTACCCGCATTTTCAAGACTTGTGTCTACAGTCGACGAGATTATTATGTTTTATTATGTAGCTGAATTAGAATCAACCTTCCCTTTCAAAAGAGTATTTCAAGATATGTACATATTATTTAAAAGGAACGCACCTTTCTGCATCTGCAAGCTTTATTATTTGGTGAAAATCATATTCTGTTAGTGAGAAATTTTAAAAATAGAAAATACACTTGAATCTTTCCAACGAATTATTGTTGGATATTTCTGATGCACTCTGAATGATTTCGCGTTTTATGATCCCCTCAAAGCAACACTAAATATGTTTTGACACACGCTTTTTATTTCTCACTTGTCAGAGAGGATTGGGCCACTTTACTTCCCAAACATCTTAATAAAAGAGCCTAATATGTGTAAATGTTTTCATAATGTCTTTCACTTTATGAAGGCTGCAATTGGCTGCTCACAATAAAGGATTCGTTTGCCAACAACAAAAGCCATGGCTATTTGCCTCATGGGTGGAAACCATAATACTTAAGCAACAAAAGACGATCTCTTCACCTAGAAAGAAGTTTATGGGAAGTAAACTTTGTGGCAGTCGATTAATAAATGAAAATTAGCGTTATGATTCATCACCTGCCTAGCGGCATCTAAGTTGCGTTAGATGATGCAACAAATGCCTTTATTTCAAGAGGCTTTATTTCAATCGTCAGTCGTTAATGAGAGCTATATTCTACGCATTCTAGTAATCTACAAAATGGGAGTAGCTTTACAATAAAAGGATGACACAGACTTCTAAAATGTTGTTGTTGACACCAATGATGTGCCATTATAGTGTCCTCTGATGCATTGTGTGCATGTGCTACTATGTAATATCCTGCTGACGTAAGTCTAGCCTTAAATATGTGTCTGAGTAAATGTATTAATGCATGACTACGCTTGTGACTATGTGAAGGTGCTCTGTTCTGTTATAAAATGTTATTAATGAGACATTACTTTAAATGGTAACGGTATTGATGAAACCAATGTAGAATTAAACGTTTTGTTTAGAGTCTAGTTTATATATAAAATTATAACTGGCTACAGATATTAACAGATAAACCATCGTAATTCTCATTTATCTAAGCAAGATCATTTGCATAGTTATGAGCGCTTGTGATTGTCGCGTCTCTTATTTTGTGTGTGTGTGTGAGTTCGCGCGTGAGTGCGTGCGTGCCTGTGGTAAGGAGTGTGTCTGTGTGTTCGTGTATATGTAATATGTATGCTTGTTGCGACTTCATAGGTTGATTGTGTAAGGGTTGCAGGATTGTATGTGAATGTGTGTATGCATGAAGAAATGTATCTTTGTTAAGTTGTGTCATGTGAAAGTATGTGGGGCATAATTTAATGTGTATGTATGTTTACTGCTCGTATTTTGTTGTTGCGTGAATAGCATAAAACCGTTGAATACACATGCGCGTGTACATTTGTTACGAGTGGCGAGTGTAGTAGAAAAATATTGGGGTATGAGAATGGTGAGACTGGTAACTTGAGAGTGAAAGAGTTATAAGTTCGGAGAGAGAATATAAATTGCAGCGCTCGGCAAAGCCTGGAGTTTGCAGATCCGGTGTGTAAAACCAAGCTAAGCACAGATAGAGGATATTTTGAGTAGTCCATAGAGCAGAGCTAGTAAGAGTCACTACTCCGCCTGCCAAGCCTAATATCCGTGGAGATTTTCCATGAATTGGTCAGCCAAACGGCAGCGGGTTTTTTACATTTATAGTGCATTGTAAACTGAAATACGGAAATTGCAGTGTGCTAATCGCAAGTAAGAAAGATGGTGCTGGTGAGGAATGGACAGGTGTGGAAACGTTGTCATAAACAGGAGATAGATCAGAATTACTACGAAGAACTAAAAAGCTAGTAGGCCACGGAGGTTCTGGGCACGCTTGGAGAAATAAAGAGGCGGGTTAATTCAGAGGTGGTGTTCAGCAGTGTCAGAAAGGAAGGAGGTGGGAATGAGTAAGATCATAGGGTGGAAAGAATGAATAACATCATAAAGTTGAGGCATGGTGAGCAAAAATCACTTGGAATATGGTTGGTAAGAAGGCAAAAAGTGAACCTTGCGGGTAAGTTTAGCCCCTTGGACTTATTTAGGGTTAACAATGCTAAATGAATACATATACTATACCTGTGAGTTGTGTTCGCAGCTGCACCGGTGGCAGAGCCGGAGAATTGTGTGTGTGTGTATGTGTGTTGCAGGATTGATAGCCGGGCATTAATAGCTGCAGCACTGACACCTATCCCATTATGTCATTTGATTTTAATTGATACACACACACACATATGTACTCTATGCAACGTAATAAGTTCCATTTACATATCAAGAAAAGTATGTTCAAAAAAATATATTTATCGATAGCTTGCAAGCCACAAATGCCAGTAACTGATAAATGATATTACTTATGAAGAATAGCTAAATAGCTATGTTAAGATAGAATTAAGGAAATACAAACAATCTTCGACGAAAGAACATATTTAAAAGGAGTTATTGATAAAATACATTAACACGTATATAAACATGTGTGTACATACGTTTGTATGTACGTGTATATATATGTGCAAGTGTATATTTTTTCGGTATTGACGTCATAGGAATTTTATAAGCTTTCGAGAGAAGGTGAATTCATTCCTCTTTGGAATATCTCGAATTACACATATGAAGCTATAAATATATCATGCAAATATTGGATTGAAAAATCTTTTGGGGTAGACGCTGTCGACTTTTGCAATATTTTTCAATATGTTTCAATGTTTTTAAAACAGGATTTTCTTAGGCTGCTAGAGCGTTTTCATCAAAAATGCTTGAAATGCATACTCAACATCAAGTGGCAAAGTCAAACATCTGACACAGAAGTTTTTGAAAAGGCAGGACGCACAAGCATCCATTTACTCATCATATCTATCCAAATGCTTTGATAGGATCATGCTGTGTGCATGGAAGATAATAGGGTTCTGAAATAGTTGTTCAGCAGTGAGCTGTGCACTAGAAAGCGTTCTGAGCACAAAATGCATAAAAGACAATCTGAAGTAACTGCAGATCAATGTAAAGAAGCTAGTTCCAAAGAACTAGCTTTTGGAAAGAGCAGAATGGTAGAAGCGTATTAGGCAAGGTTGTAGAATTATGAAGAGGGGCGTCTTCGGCCCGAAAACATTCAGCGCTGGTGTCAGAGAACATAAAGCGTTGGAGGTGTGAAAAGTGTGCCTGGTTATGTCAACCATCCGAAGTCTCATGAAATCCATGAAAGATCAACTCTATGCAATGCGTTTCTCCAATGTAGCGTGTGAAATGCTTGCAAGTCGATTTCAAGTCTGAAGATATAACAGTTCACAGTGATCATATCTAACAACCTGGTCCGATCCATATAGATCTGCAGTGGAACTGCATAATCATCTGAGAGTTCATTGACGGAATATCTGAAATGTCATTGACAACGTGGAAGCTCGGAGAGACGACAATCGTCTGTGAAGGGGGAAAAATCATGATGTGTATCTACTCTTCAAACGGCGCAACCGAGATGTATCTCCCAATGCTGCACCAGGAACTTTTATTATCCTCAAATTTCATATCGAATGTCTGTATCAATAACGTTCGATGTATTTGAGTACTCGTCGTCCTACAATAGACTGCGGAAGCTTCCAAAGCATATTGAGATTTCCACTTCTGATATTTCTATCACGAAGCAGTAGCCAGCAAAGTCTACTCAGTGTTGCAGAGTAAGATAAGAAATAATGGAATCTTCCCGTAAATCTCCTTTGTGTATTTGTGCAGACGGACAGAGATGTTGTGTGTTCTAATGGGAATTCAAGTTTATATATATATATATATTCAAAACAATCGTGAAGCAACATTTTCTTATTCTAAATTTTTTGTCCCGTTTTTGTATTCCTTTTTAAATACATATTGCGTCGTACGTACACTTTGATCTCTTATATGTAAGTACACACACACACACACACACACACGCACACACACACACACACACACACACACACACGCATATATATATATATATATATATATATATATATATATATGTATATATATATATAAATTTTGTACTACTCTTATTCTTTCATTTTTTCTTTCTTTCTGTCAGCCCCTTCACACTTACTTCGTTCTTTCCACTCTTCTTTCTTTCGTTCCCCCTCTCTCACATTTCATGGCTTTCTCTTCATTTTCACCTTCCCTTTTCTTTTTTCTCGTCCATTCCTAACTCTTCTGTCCCTCTGCCTCTACCTCTCTCCTCTCTCTCCGCGTGACTGGTATTCGGCCAAGCCTGACCTTTCTTTCTTGGGTCGACTACAATCCGTGCAACACCTATATTCCTCACCATGCCTGTCATCCCTTATGTCCCTGCCGTAAGGCTGCACTTCCACACATGCCAGCTTAATTTGATTCGTCGTTAGTCGAAAGATACCAGTTGTTATATCTTGTTATTTGCATTTGCATTTGTGTACCATTTCTCCATTTTTTCCGTCCTTCTTTTCGTTTACATTCACTGCTTTTTTCCAAGTGCTCTTTCTTCTAGTGCTCTTAGCTTACATTTTCCTTGGGGGCTGACCAGATTGGAGCAATTTCGAGTATAACCAGCCGAAATTGCAAAGATAATCTGGAACTCTATTGAGGAAAGGAAACTTTGAATGACCCGTCCGTGTTTTTTTCTTTTTCTGGCCCTTTTTGTATCACCAGTCTGGATGTTTTGCCCCATTTTTTGTATTCCTTTTTATATACATATTGCGGCGTACGTACACTTTGCGCTCTCTCTCTCTCTCTCTCTCTCTCTCTCTCTCTCTCTCTCTCTCTCTCTCTCTCTCTCTCTCTCTCTCTCTCTCTCTCTCTCTCTCTCTCTCTCTCTCTCTCTCTCTCTCTCACTCACTCCATATATATATATATATATATATATATATATCGTTGTGATACACAATGTGGATATGTAAGAAACGGAGTGTGAAATATCTAATGTGATTTGTAGGTACGTAGTATTTCGTTATGCAACCATCATATACTATAAATTACATTAGATATTTTTTTTATAAGTCAATATCACGTTCTGCTGTGTAACAATGCACTTTCTATAAAGTTTTTCATCTTCGATCTCATTGTTTGTTTACATCTGACGTCTCGTAGCAAAAATCAGTGCTAGCTATATTTTCTATAGGATATCTACAGACATAACCTTAATAAATAACATCATAAACAAGTCATAAAAATATATTTATGCATTTAAGCGTTTAAGTGTAACAGAAAAGAATCTGAAAAAACAAAACAGTGGTACTTACTTTCCCTCGCTCTTTTGTCTTTCACCAGTGTCACCCAGTTTTAAAATGGCACTTGATAATGCCTCTGTATAGGCTGTGTCTTTCCGTACAGCAAATCCATAACCTTTCAAATCGAATGGATTCCCGATTTCCATAAGATCGCATTTGTCAGCAATTTCCCATCGAAGTGTCGGAGAATCCCAGATAAAGGCATATTTGGTGTTTCTTGCTCTAGCTAATCCTTCCTCTACCCTTTGTACAATGCTTTCGGGATTATATCTCATATGGAGCCACATCTTACTATAATGACTAATATTGGTGTGCTTGAAAAAGTCTTCAATTTGGCTCTCATTTACCGTTCCATAGTCATATGTTGTTTGATATGCTAGGTCTGCTGCATTTTCTATTGGTAAGTAAATGTTAGTAACAGTGAGAAAAGCAGCAAGATTGGCTGTGTACACAGATATGATAATCAGTGAAAAAAGCCACCATGAACTACTTATGATTCTACTAGATACTGCTAACGGGGAACTCTTAAGACTTCCACGTAGTAATGTTCCCCATATGTACCAAAAGCTCTCGAGGAAGTTGTGCGTATATTTGCGGTGTTTGTCAGAGTTGACTCGACTCACGCCAAACAATGCAAGGCTGACCACGAGAAAGGATAAAAATATTCCAATCCACACATAGTTTGATAACGGAAATAAAAACTGAAACATCCACACTGTTCTCTGTGGCTTCTTTACGACCACTGTGGTACCTTTCGTCATGAATGACTTGGTAAAGTCCACCACTTGGGATCGCTCAGGGGTAACGCTAAATGGTGCCAAAGCAACATCAGCTTTCTGAAATAATAATAGTAATAATAATAATAATAATAATAATAATAATAATAATAATAATAATAATAATAATAATAATAATAATAATAAACAGCAACAGCAGTAACAACAGAAATAATAATAATAATAATAATAATAATAATAATAATAAGAATAATAATAATAATAATAATAATAATAATAATAATAATAATAATAATAATAATAATAATAATAATGATAATATTGAAGCATAAACGAAACAGAATATATTACGTAACAGCAGAATATGTACAGATTGAAGAGAAACAACCATATTATTTCAGATAGCCCAGTCTTAGAGCAAAGAAGAATTCATTTAGAATTAAAATTCATGTGAAGCTTTCAAACGTTGAAAATTTTGCCAGTGTGTCAAAAGTGGTGACGATTACAATGGTAATGTTTGAGCGCCAGAAAATAATTTCGATTCTAGTACAACTGAGAAACAAACTTCCTTTATAAGCATTAGATCATGAAGTTAGTGCTCATTTTTTTTACAGTGTCATTGCTGGTTTGTTTGAAGTAACGTAACTTCATCCAGCAGTTAAGTCTCACTCGG
>NC_142940.1:24825025-24937525 GCF_046866305.1 Octopus bimaculoides
TTTTTCAATTCAGGTATTTTTAACATACGTCTTAGGTCTCTTTAACCATATTTTTCAGACATAGTTATACATTATTACACTGGGCTGTAGCCGAGAATGGGCTGTCTGTTAAATTATTTTTCACTTCAAATTGTCGTTTAAATCTAACGAACGGATAAGACCGTTGCTGTTTTTTGTCCAATAAAGTCATTTCCACATAATAATCGTACCTTTTACAAATTTTTTAAAAGATACACATCTTAAAAATGTACTAAATTAGAACTATTTTTCTTCCATATGTTTCGTATGGGAACACGCTGGTAAAAAGCGTTGTTCTGTGTAATGACAACAGACAAAATATGAATATTTTAATTATATGAACATTGACTTTCTGAAATAATAGGTGTAGGTTAATAACAAACATACAAGATTATCCGGCACAATCCCCTTTTTACGATCTACATATCTGGATTTGTTTTGTCGCTATTTCGAATAATTTTAGTTGATCCTCTCAATTTTACATACTGGAATGTTTTAAAGCAAACAACCATCACTCACTATCTTTCTCTTTTCTGTAACCTTTCCTTTCAACTTCTTTTACTATTTCTACAACCACATACAATTCGCTCTCGCTTACCGGATTTCTCTTCAACCTTTCCCCTACTTACAATCCATGCCCTCTTTCGATTTCTATATGTTCTCATAAAGCTGTCCTCCAACTATCTCATAGATGTAGTACAAAATGTATGATGTGTGCATGTATGTCTGTATGAAAAGTGTAATTATATTGATATACATCTGAGTTATTTATTCTTATTTCCAAAACAATTTCACCCTCACGTTCTATGAAGTATAAGTATATATAATTTTATTTGCAAATAATTGTGTGTTAATCTGCGCCTGGAAATGAAGAAGTTATTTGCTTGTATCGTAAATATTATTTAACCTTTTTCCCACTCAAATATTAACATCTCTAACTTCCACTTACAGCGGTTACATAAAGAGCTAAACAGAATAATGTACAGACAAAACTACGCAGCTGCGATATTCAGTTATCTATTGTACAACTATCTGAACTAGAATCATAATATAATCCAAGTAAAACTGTTTTCTATCATCTGCAATTCAAATTTCACTAACTTATTTCTTATTGCAATGAAATACTACAAGAGATCCATTATTCATAAACGTCTGTCCTTAGAGATTATAGCGACAGAGGCATATAACTGAAGATAAAGAGGTTAAGAAATGATTGGACAACATATTGGTTTGGACGAAGACACCATCACAATGTCAATACATAAATAATGATTTTACTCTTCTTCTAATATTGAAAGCCTTATCACTGATTTCTTTGCATGTGTATATTCTGTTGAATTCTTGATTTCATTGATCTTGGTCTAATGACGCGTCTATGAATTACTTCAATTTGAAAAATCTAATGGGGAAACAGCGTAACTAATTAACTATGCAATACTTAAATGATATCACGTTTAAAGCTGATTAACTGATTACGTATTGACTATGCAAATGATATCACAGAAACTCCAGTGTTAGTAACATGACACACCTTTTTTTATAAGCTTTGTTGTAACATGGTTGAGCTACTGGATATCAGATTTACTTAAAACTATGAGCAGATGGAATCAAATTATAACAATACATTAATCTGCTTGTATCGGTTTCAATTATATCGAAACATTCTGTAATTTATATCTAAATATACTACAGGATTCTACCATCAATGAGATTTTAAGGATTCTGTAACGCAATATTATGTAGGAAAGTATGAGTGGACAACACATCTATACTCATCAGAGTCACACCTATAATTGACGTGTACTGAAGGAAGTATTTAATAAGGCACAAGACAATGTCAAAATAAACATTCAAGCAACATGCACTTGTCAAAAACAATCGTAAACACTAGTCTGATGAAACGTCGTTCTTTAATGGTCAAAAACAAAATTCCGACGGTAAAATCTATACCAAACACATTAGCTCCACCTACAATAAATCAAGAGTATCATACACCAAGAAACGCACACTAACATCATTTCACTCTGAAGGTGAGAGTACGAATTTCTGGAAACGTTTTTATTGGGTTTAAGAACTTTAACTTCAAAGCAAGTGGCAAGACACACATACGGAAATATGAAAAAAGAACTTGATAGAAAAGCTAAACCTAAAACGCAGTCACAATTTCAATACAACATCTAAAAAATAAAAGTGTTGACTGATACAAATATGAAACTCTCCTCCACGTACTGAATTCCTTATTCTGTGAAATTTCAAATATTAATAATAATCAGAAACAAATATATTTTTCTATGAAAAATGTCTCAGTTGCTTTACATAAATAATACTTCAATTGTCTATTGCTGAAACCTGAAAGATTCGTCAAAAGCAGTTTTATAATTCTCATATATAAAGTGACAGGTTATTTAAAACAAGTCAAGATTAAATTTCCATTCAAAATGTAGGTTTTTAGCTATATTCGCTGTATAAGACCAGGGGTTATTATGTCACGAAAAGTGTATGGATATATTTCAAAACAAAGTAGGCTACTAATAAAAATCACAACGTGAGCCTATCTGCGAACACCTGTCTTCTAATGTTTAAAAGCACTCGTAATTGCAATGTATACTGGCAAGGGTTTCACTGATCAAACTGCAAAACACAAACTACTGCTAGCTTAATTATATGCTGCTAACCTGCAGTCCTTCCGAAAGAACGTTTTCAAAATATCAAGGTAAAAAAAAGGAAAAACTCCCTGGAAAACTTAAGTGAAGTGGCCAAACCTTACAGCGACACACAAACATCCAAAATATATTACTTTACCCAAAGAATACTACATGCAAGAAAATGTAACTTTTACCATGAAAATCCTGCACGATTCGAGAAGCAGATAACTGCGTTCTTCGACATTCCTAGGAAATCAAAAGGCTCAAAAGATGTTAACAATGTTTGGTGATTTAAGCTTTAACTGCATTGCATGATAAATTTCAATTTGCTTCTTGAGGATTATAAAATTATTATTATTTGTTACCGCTTAATGCCAAAACACGAAACACTATAAATTACATCAGAACCCTCATAACTGCGACAGTCTTGATGCTATAATGTTATTTGAACATATATAACTCACAATGTGTGTGTGTGTGTGTGTGTGTGTGTGTGTGTGTGTGTGTGTGTGTGTGTGTGTGTGTGTGTGTGTGTGTGTTACACACGAGAATTGAAAATAAATTGTTCACATGCATTTATATTTTCCTAAAGAGGGGAAAATAATTGTACGGGTGGCCTTAGATGTTTTCCTTAATTTAATTTGACATTGTTAATATATCAACTATGGCCGCTCCACTTTCTGCTTGCCCCAAAGTAGGACACCATTCAGTGTGAACTGGGAGTGAATCAAGGACCAAAATCAATCGAAAATTTTCAGAATAGTATGGAAACAATGTTTCTTTCTGCTGCTAAGAAATATACGTCCAACTGGGAGATAAGTCGAGATCTGACAATACCCTGTGCTGATCGGAAAACTGAATGTATCCATGACTTGGCTCTCTTAAACAAATGGACAACTTTTGATAAAATGGAATTTACCTCTCAAATTACCCACCAAAAAAACAGGTTTATCTTAGCAAATTTTGAACAAAATTGATTCTCAGTGAACTCAAAAACGAAATTTTGTTATCATTCGACGATTTTCGGATCACTTTAAGTTAGGACGTACCATCTTGAAAATATTGTCGCTAGTGACAAAATATCTCAGAAAAATGTTCAAAACTCAACCTACCGTAGAAAAGTTGATTTTGACAGCGTTGGGGGTAATTATAAGAACAAATACTAGAACGTTGTTAGAAGTAACCTCCACTTGATACTAAACTTTCTCCTTAAGACTGACACTCAAAGGTGCTCCACTTGTAAATGTCTTATGAGATCATCGATTTGATGGGGACCAAGAAAGGAATGTTTCAAATTGCACAGGAGTGACAACAGAGATTCATATGAAACACATTTTCCAACTAATAGAAAAAATCTTTTAAATTCATTCCAGAAAATTCACAACTCATATTCGTAACTAAACACTGTCTATATAAGTAAATGAATATAAATAAATTTATTAATCCAATTTACATCGAATATTTTTTTATTGATTACAATAAGAAAGATTACAAAAAAATGTTTTCAGAAATTGCATTAAAAATCGGATTATTGACAGCTTTGCTGATTTGAGCAAGTTGGCAGGAGGGCAGAAAATTTTTTAAAAATAGGTCAATAATTATATCAGCAAAAACAAAAAAAAAATAGTAACGTCCTTTGCATGCAAGCAAGGCGGTCAAAAACGTATATAAAAAGTAAATCTCTTTAAGTCTAGAAATATAGAATATTACAAATGTTATAAATACTGTAGGTCTATAAAATAAAGTTTATAAATGAGTTTGGTTCAGCAGAAGGTGAGTTTTTATTGACCTTTTAAAATTTGACAGCGAAAAGATGTTTTTTTTTATTAAGGTTTCGCGGTAAAATATTATTCCATATGTTAATACTGTTGCAAATAAAACATTTTTAACAAATTAATACTCGACAAAAGAGCGGTTCAAAATTCAAATCATCGATACCTCTTGTTTGGTAGTTATGAGGTAGAGAACGGCGACGAATAATTTCATAGGAATAAGGATGGCGGAGTTGATGAAATATTTTGTTGAACCTGATGGTAGAGTTGTATATATATATGTGTGTGTGTGTGTGTGTGTGTGTGTGTGTGTATAGGTGTGTGGGTGTGTCTGTGTGTGTGTGTTATTAAACGAAAGTAATTTTGATTGAGGATTGCTTACTTTAAGAGTCTTCCATGATTTATGAATGGTATGGTTGAGTAAGCGAACATTGCAATTTCTCCATGCAGCAACACAGTAAGATAACTTTGAGTATATTAAAGAATAATAAAGAGTGATTTTAACATATATACGGTAAGCTGGAACTTCAAAGAATATGCTACATATTTCTATATCAAATAGATCTTCAAGCGATGTAGACCACACTAGAATATGAAAACTCATTGTGAGTTATATATAGTTTAGAAGTGACTCACAAATGTTTAGTAAATCTGCAACTATGTAAATACATCGGGAGTATCTACTTAATGCTGTTATTTCAAGAAATACTATGGAAGTTCATTACAACTTCAATACTCTTTACCAGCAATAACCATATTTTCTCTGTATTTCTATTTTCACTCGGAAACCACTAACAGATATTGCTAATTTCACTATATAGATATTTTTTTAATATATTCTGGCATGGCATGTTTATATATAAAGGAAAGCAGCAAAATAGGTAAGTGGAACAAATTTAGTAATCACTGACCTTTTTATTATCTTTTCTAATGGTTAGAAACCATTACATTGCAATAGTTGCATCATCATTTCAAACTGTTGTATCATCTTTGGGAGTAAATTGTGATCAGCATGTTTATCGTTGTTGAAGATGAGAGAGTTTGAAACATAGTCAGGTGAAAGGCACTTTTTTCTCAACAATAGTTTCACTCAATTTTTACCCGATTATAATTGAGATTGCTAATAAAATATCTGAATAATTTTTTGTTTAACAATTAAAATTCGTTTCTCTTTTAAATTCCAACTCATTTTTCCAACACTAATATCTAATTTGATAATTTTGACTTATCAAAATAGCGTCTTTTGTGGGGCAAAATAACTAATGATTCATTTCACTAATTTCTTCATTCCGATAGCATGGTGCGTAAATATATCAGGAAGAGAACCATTCCAGCACATCATGAAGAAGCTATAGGGAATATGTCATGTTGATTATTTGGGATTTAGCCGAGATTCGTTATTTTCAAACCATGTGCGATTTTTCCAAGATTCTCTTTCATTTGACGTCGATATTTTAAAACTATGTAGCCTGTCTGATTTTCAAATGTGTAAGGATGACTATAGATGTGTATGAGTCTTTTTTCAAGTGAAACAAATAACTGAAAAATCGAGTTTATCGTACTTTGTCTTACTCATTTCTCCCCGCCTCACTTTGTATTTTACATGCTCAAAGAGGGCAGAAGTAATTTTCTGAAATAGTTTTCCGAATATGTTACAATGTTCTTAATGCATGCCGAAAGCTAAACCATTTGCTTAGCTATTATAGTTTTTGTAAGGCAGTGAACATTTGAAAATATATTTTTCTCTGTCAAAAGTGCTGCAAAATATGTGTGGTGCGTGTGTGTATGTGTGTGTAGGGTGTGTACATACACACACTAACATAAATATGTATGTATGCATGTATGTATGTATGTATGTATGTATAGATAGATCGATAGATAGATAGATAGATAGATAGATAGATAGATATGCGTTATATTTTATTGATGTCAACCATATAGCGTCTATATTTTCGACCATCCAAAGAAAACTGCACCCCAGTCAATATTAAAGCGTACGACTCATAGAACTGAATATCCCTTACAACATTTCTAAACCAGTATACGCCCCAGCATGGCCACAGATCATGAGATGAAACTAAATAAAATAAAATAAAATGAAAATGATATATACATTACGGCCATATCACTCTGAGAGCACCGGTTCTCGTCCGATCACCGAAGTTAAGCAACGTTGTGCCTAGTGAGTACTTAGATGGGTGACCGCTTGGGAAACCTAGGTGCTGTAAGCATCCCACGTTTAAATGGCGGTGCCCCAGCATGGCCACAGCTCATGAGCTGAAACTAGATAAAATGAATATATTATCTATATTGTTATTTAATTGATCGCATCCATTTCCGAGTAGGTTTATCTTAACCTTTTTGATGCGACTCTACTCTATACCGTTTTCTCCCCCATCCTTCTCTAATTCCCTTTTTCTCCCCTTCACCGTTTTCTTTCTTCCTCTCTCACCTCGCTTTCACTTTTTCTCCCATTGCTCACATGTTATTACCGTTCTAGGGGCTGAACGTCTTCTATCTTTTCTCTTTTCAAAGAAAATATTTATTCCAGCGTTCACTACTTTCTCCTCGTTCTGATCAAATGACCCTCCATGTTTGTTTTTCGGTTTCCTTGTATGTCTCCACTGCCCTGTTTTTGTTCCCAACTTTAACTCTCCATAAATCCAAAATTTTATTTTGGAAGTTATGGGAGCAACTGTCTTCGAAGCCTCATATTGTCGTTGAATGCTCGAAATGAGGAGTAGATAGACAGCCGAGAACTGATGAAAATAAAAGTTTGAAGGATATTTAATTTGACACTAGGACTGTTTGTTTGCAGATTCTATGATGGCGTTTATCGTCTTCTCTAAACTGTAACAAATAGCACCCAATTGGTGTCTTGAACGTAAGGCACTCTAGTAGCAAAACTGCTAGTCTAAAGCCTGTAGAAAACATACTGATGTGAAAGAACTATTGTCTGGAGCTAACTTCAGTATTGAATTTCTATCATATATTTCCTAGTATGAGCTCACCCAAAATTATTATCCTGTCGCCCATGCTGGGTGCCAGGTGAATACGAATTTCCTTCATCCTCAAAGATAACTTCTCTACTCTCACTCTCTCTCTCTCTCTCTCTCTCTCTCTCTCTCTCTCTCTCTCTCTCTCTCTCTCCTGTCTATTATATTTCGCAAATTATGTTTTAAAAATGTAAGAAATCACATATTAACATATACTTATACATATAAACATATACATATCATATATATTTGTATATGTATATGTGTATGTATGTATAGGTATATATATATATATATATATATATATATATATATATATATATATATATATATATATATATATATATATATATATATATGTATGTATGTATGTATATATATACATATACATATACATATATATATTTATATATATGTATATGTATATATATACATATATATATATATATATATATATATATATATATATATATATATATATATATATATATATATATATATATATATATATATATATATATATATATATATATACCTATACATATACATATACATAGAAAGAGAAAGTCTTAGAACTTCATATGTTCCATTAAGCTTGCAAAAGTAGATAATTCGTGTTGTGTATCAGATAATTTCACGTTAAATATTTGTCGGTTATAATAGAAATAGAATTTAAATAAAAGGTACATACCAGGAGATTATAGAGCTCTTTATTCATTTATGATGTATAAAACGCGTGTAAAGTCATTATGAGTAAGTCATTTAATACTATATAATCTAAACATATATCCCTTTTGTGTGTGTGTGTGAGTGGGTTGGGGTGTTGGCATGCGTGTTTGTATGTCGAATTTTTACTATTACTGATATATTATTAGATTCTTCTATTACTTTCAGTTTCGAGCACCGGCTCTACTGAACACCTCCCACTCTTCTGGCTCCTAACTATTTTTTGTTTTACTGTTTTATTTTGAACAACACCTCTAATAATTGCAACATAAATTTTAGCATACCATATAACATATGTATCTCAGATTGTCAAAACATTGACTAAGGATCAACGATTGATATATACCGGCAATAAAGAGAAGCACGGCAATTTTGTTTCAGTTTTCCAG
Source organism: Octopus bimaculoides (assembly GCF_046866305.1). NCBI lineage: Eukaryota > Metazoa > Mollusca > Cephalopoda > Octopoda > Octopodidae > Octopus > Octopus bimaculoides. The sequence goes on from NC_142940.1 coordinate 24,833,572, forward strand.
TATAAATACTTTCTTCCATTTATTACTTATATGCGATATTGAGTTCTATTTACGGTCTATATTACTAGAACAACAAGTATCAATTTAGATGTGTACACCACTTTTAATGATTTAATCAGAAAACAATAATTTAAAATATAATCAGTAGAAGTTTTTTTAGATAAAGCGGGGATATCATGTTGATTTAGAAAATGGTAACAAGGTCTCATACACACGGGGTGAGAAAATAAGATATTGTGATATTCATAAATAAATTTTAAAATAAAGAATAGAGTATGTATTGAGTGATAGAATGAACGCATGAAACAACTGCCTTGACTCAAAGATATCTTGAATTATAATAAATGATGTAAGTTAAAGCTTCATATTTCTCTACTGTAAAAACATGCAAGAGAGTTACAGAAAGAGTTAATTTCATGTCCAATGTAATCAACCTTTCCAGAGCTACTTCATTAATTCATGCAGGTTTCATAAGTCTGAAATAGAGAGACTGGCAATCCCTTTTATCATCAATATATGATATTGAAAGCAAGAAGCAATAGTTTGTAAAACAATAGATGATTTGATAACGTAATAAAATGAATAAGGGAACACGAACTAGACTGAATTTCTGTTGTTCTTGCCTAGAGTATACGAACTAGCAATGTTAGCTAAGCAAGAAGTGATCAGCTGATCAGTTCCTCCATAACTCCGTTAGTAAACTCTATGTGTCTTTTAATAGATAATATTTCTGACAAAGAGCAGAAACCCAAAAATTGGGTGGTTAGAAAAGACTATTACACTGATCTCTGTATTTTTAAAGGCAGCATCTACGTTTCTTTCTGAGTGATCCGTAACTTCAATGAGGAACTTCTGCGTAGACTGGGCATATGGCTCAAAAACATGCTACAGACTGGACTCCGCTGAAGGTATGAAGAGCTGGTGGGTAATATTAAACCATAGTACGAATTGCTTATTCTTCCAGTTCAAGAATGCTCTCTCTCTCTCTCTCTCTCTCTCTCTCTCTCTCTCTCTCTCTCTCTCTTTCTCTCTCTCTCTCTCTTTCTCTCTCTCCCCCTCTCTCTCTCTCTCTCTCTCTCTCTCTTCTGTCTATTATATTTCGCAAATGATGTTTTAAAAATGTAAGTAATCACTTGCTCGAGATTCTGTATAGTGTTATGAAAGTTACAAACAGGTAACTGCAAAACGAATTTCATAATTACACATCCATGTAAGCACTCAATTAACTGATTCTACATGACCGGTCTATTTAGAATAGTTTTCTTCTTCAGGGACACAGAAATATTCAATGGTGATAGATTGTTAACATTTCTCCCTTAGTAATCTTTTTTCTTCAATTCGTTCTTCTAATTAATCTTTCAATCTCTTCCAACATTATTTCAAACGGGTGTAAATCTATATCTACTGCCATGATATATTTGTTGTTGTTTAACTTTTGATACGATTGAATTGATCTATAATCAGTAAAATTCCATTTTTGGTCATCCTGTCTCCTTATTTTTCCATCTTTTATTTTCAGCCATAGTATACTCCAAACAAATTTATCCAACGTCCCCTTATTTAAGACAGTAGTGTTGCAGATTTGAAGACTTTGCTGTTAATTGTAGCTGGTTCAGTGGTCAGAAACAGCCTCACATACTGCATTACTGTACTCTGGAGTACATACACGTAAAGTAGAATCGATTGGATCCAATATTTGTTCTGATTACACTCAAGGAATATAAAAGAGATATTTGCCATGATAATGACCGGATTAAATTCTAATTTTTGAAATTTCTTTTTATATTTCTTGCAACAATCATCAATGATATTCCTAATGGTTCTTACGGCATGAAAGAATTCTATATGTTGCAGATGCTGCAGTAACAGTCACTGTTACTGTTGCCTTTCTTGCGTCTGCTTTACCGCGAGTGCAGCCCCAACCGAGCTCAGTCATGACCAAAGGTGTTCCAGGCATGACTGCCCAAACATTGATTTTACCTTTTTGTTTGCATATCTTGTACTACATTATTTAATTTTACCCTTCTCTGTAAAAAAGTAGGGTGCGATTTGAGACATATCTGACTGCTATTTTCAGTAATTCAAGCAACTTCTTGGAAGATCATTCCTTGGTTTTCTATCATTGCATTTTCAAGTGTAGAGAAAATATTGTAAAATTGTTGTGTCAGTTTTTCTTGATATCTCACCGGATTTATATTAATCTGATATCAGGCAATTAGTTATGTAGTTAGGAACAACTACACAAAACAGGCATATGAAACTTTTGGCTACTGCGGACAAATTGCAGTCACTGAAAACTTTGGGACAGTGCATTTGTGGCTGAGTAAAACATTGAATCAAATTCATAGCTATCTAAACTACCTCCTTCGTTGACTCATTGCGTTACCTGTTTTCTTTCATCCTCTATTTGAAATTGATATAGGTTTCTATTTCTTTATGGAAAAAGCCATTAAAGAACATTGCAGTTCAACAGAAAATATTGTTGCAAATCATGCTTGTCTATAACGAGATATTTGGAAATTGACAGTCTCATTGATTTCCCAACACACATTGGAGTATTTCAATGCAAAATATATTTGATAATGATTAGGAACCTTTAAAATATTTAAATTTATGTATATTACAGCTAATTGCATTCCGGGTATATACATACGTATACTTACATATAAATAATGTATGAACATATATGCGTTTTCTAAATATCCGCTTTTACTCAGTGATATAACAATGGATGACCTTATGGTCCTCTTCATCTATGCACGTTGGCAGAATGTTGTAGTCACAAAACACCCGTAATCATGCTTATGTGTATGTATGCATGCATGTTCCTATACATCTTTGTGTGTATGCTTATAAATATACCTGCGCCTGCATATATATATATATATTATTATTATTATTATTATTATTATTATTATTATTATTATTATTATTATTATTATTATTATTATCATATTATATTATATCATATTAAGAATACAATATTTAAAATAAATTAGGTAAACGTTTTCCAAATCTTGCGAAATTAAACATTGATACCAATCCCGTGAACACACAACCCACCTCAGAGTATCAGAACCCACATCATAATAGAAGACACTATAATTCATTTAATTATAATGATAATAATTATACTAGGCAGAGTAGGAACAACTCGGTGAGGAAACAGGAATTTGTTTGCTTCACCCCTCCTATTTCCGCCCAAGTCAGTAACCTCCCGAATTTTATTTTAGGATTATTGAAAGTTGAGGTTTCAACCTTTTATGAATCAAAGAAGATATACATAGGAAGTACGGCTGACTTTAAGACTAGATATAGGGCGCACACAAATTCATTTATTACTCAAGAAACAAAAAGCCACAACCGCACTAGCTACCCACATTTATAAATTTAAAATGTCCAATAAAGAATTCAGTCTGGATTGGTCTATTACAACGGAACCCACATTTAAATTTTTTTTCCAAAAATAATTAGTTTATATGATTTTAACCTATTTACCCTTTGTGCATTTGGATTCATCTTAAAACACTATTATCTATTATCTATAGCTTCATAATCTATTTAAACATGTAATTTTAGTTCTTATTATATCATCGGCTTGAACAGTGTGTTCCGAAACAGCATTCGATTTTAAAAATCCTTAAATTTCTCATGTTTCTTAAAACTTTTAAGATTTAAATAACTCTTTTATACATCCTTTTAGATTAACTCTGTTAAGAGAAATGTAGATGATTGCTATGGTTGGAACTCGCCCATGCCAACGTAGATACCTTCGAGACGGCCGTCAGGCTTTGCACCTGCTGAAGATTCTTTTTAAAATCATTTTATATCAACATTTTCATCTATTTGATTTCACCATGTAGATATTCAAATATCCTCATTGATTTTAATACGGACATACAACCTGGCAAATACATTTATGTATTTATATATTTATATATTTTTATCATGTATATATGAATACATCTATGTAAGCTGTGGAGTATTCCGATGCTTTGAAATATACTGAATGAATAAGAACACGGACATTTGAAATTTGTTCTCTCTTTCTTGCTCTATTAGAGCGCTAATTAGTTGTACTCTATAAGGAGATAATTATCCCATCTGCTTCTTCATTAAATATATAGATAGATAGATAGGTATATACATGCATGTATATATATGTATGTATATATATGTGTTTATATATATGTATAAATGTATATATATATATATATATATATATATATATATATATATATATATATATATATATATATATGTATGTATGTATGTATATACATATTTGTCACAGATTTGTATACATAAGTACATATATTTGTTTATATGTATATAATATGTGTGTGTATATATGTATATATATGTATATATAAAAATGCACAAGCATTGTCGCTTATTTTGAAGGAGCAAGCGAATATGTCATTAGTTAGCAAATTGAGTTGAAGTTATTCACAAGGTTATCTACAGCTGCTGCAAACATTCCCTTCCATGTACATAAAGGAAAGACGTTTTACCTGAGGCGACAGAAAAAGACTCCTATGCTAAGCACAAAGATGATCAAATAACATACCCATGTGCAGCGTCTGTTACAGTGTACATCTTATGTATCGGTGGCACATATTGCTGGTAGAAGTATGAGAAACTATTTTCTACTTCGTCGGATGTAAGAGGCTGGTTGGAAAACAAAACGAAAAGAAAACAAAAATAAAACAAAAACTATATATTGCTCACGCAATATTTCATTGCTGAGGTCCGTAGTCTAATTTGTGACACTTGCAAAACAGATATAAGAATCAGGCGATGAAATATATAACAAGATATGACCATGCAGAATTAGTTGAGAGGAAATATAAGAAAGGATGTGTTGAAAAAGACAATGCCAAAATGCAATCGCTTTTCTCTCCGTACGTATACAAATTTTGAGATGCCCAAGTTAAAATAACTTACATAAAAATCACACAAGAATAAATCATGTTATGATATTATGCAAATTACTTTAAAACACTGTGTATTTCACTTTAAAATAGTGTGAATTCACAGAATTAATGCAGAGAGAGTTTCTTATGAGCTGAAATATAAGGTTGCGAGCGTTGGAACCATTTAGAATGACACTGTTGTTTGTTATCATAAAAATTCTGTAGAAACACCTTGAAGCGATATATAGTAGATGAAGTATAGAAAGCAATACAATAAGAAGGCAGTTGGTCTAACAAGCTGAAGTGTTGCTATGATGTATTTATGATTTATAAATGTATTTCAGCCCCTATTGGTTCAGATAGGGAAGTAATAACCAAAGAAACATCGTGACGGTAAAAGCCACAAGGATTGTAGGAAAATGTAGACGAGGTTGTTGAAGGATGTAATGTCCCACTGGGTCTCTGACCTGGGCTGACTTAGAGGAACCAACGGTTATGTCAAGGAAATCATTGTACGATACCATAATATGTTATTAAAAACTATGAGACTTTCTAGCAGCCCTAATATCTATTTCTAGAGGAGTATTTTAGTGGGCTTTCTAACAAGGATGAGGGTTATATTCAAGAGGCAAGGACTGATGAAAGCATGGTAATTATAGATATCATATTGGCGGAATGATGAGAAAGTTCTTATTTTCGGGAAGAGGAAACCAGTGGATAACCTCAACTGTATCAAACCTAAGAACAAATCAGCACATGGCCTAGTGATTAGGGTGTTGTTCTCACGATCGCGAGATCGTGGTTTCAATTCGTAGACCGAATGGTGTTTCTGTTCTTGAGCAAAACAGTTCATCTCACGATGCTCTGCGATCACTTCGACACTTGACGCGTGGTACACCGTGTACCTTTTCAGGCAACATCAATTTGATGGTGGGGGTGAGCTAATGTACAGCGCATATATTCGATCACTATAAACAAATCTTTTGTGCAGGTCGTTTGACAACAGGTGAAAACACATATCTCGTCTTCGACTGGAGAATCCGTCGCATATATATATATATATATATATATATATATATATATATATATATATATATATATATATATATATATGACTGTTGACACATTCTTCTGGTTTGTAAAGTAATTCATGTTTAAGGAAAATATAGGATATCTGTGCACTGGGAGTCCTCTGCTACAATTTGGAAATCTAGATTACATAACCATTCTCCTTCATTTAAGTTAAGTAGGAAATGTAATTCTACGAACCTTAGTAAACGCATTTGGTGTTTGACAGACAAGAGCATTAACTACGATGTAAATGGCCCATTATAAGTATCATCTCTCTAATTTTTTTAGTATACATAAATAGCTATTTTTTTTAGTATACATAGGTTTAATTTTGTATTCTTTCGCTATCTACTGACGTTATCACATACTTAACTGATTTTTCTTAGAATATTATATTTGTTTTTAACCCTTTTGTACGTGTTCATGCATTATAGATATTATTTCAATTTGTTTTGAATTTCACTCGTTTTGGTTTATATAATATTGTGATAGCATAAATTTTCAGATGTATTGGTTTGATTCGTATTTTGTATATTTTGTCTACATTTAAATATAATAGCACAAACGAAACATTCGTCGATAATGTATGATGTAATCATTAATCAAAGATGCGATTTTTCCCACCCTTGTTCATGTTGATATATAAATAAGTGAAAATATGTGTGTATTAAACATATAGCCATTTGGATTTATTTACAAACTTATATATGCGTCTAGGGATTTAAGTATCTAAATGTGTACATGTATCTTTCAGACTGCACTCATGTATGCATGATGTATCTTTTAAATTATATGTATACATAAATCTATTTATCTATACATAACAACACCTGAGCCGAGCATTGAGAGTGAAGTGGAGAGAAGATGAGGAATAAGAAGAAAGCGGTAATGATTCGAGCGGGATACAATCTGCATAGCAATAGGATACCATTCTTTTAAAACGACATTACCGAGCCATTGTGCATACCACCAAGAATGATAAGTTGGAGAAACTCTTCTTTGCGAACTTGGTTTTGTTGAAAAGATAGATGACCCGTACAACCGTCTTTGTGAATCTGAAAATAGAAAATAAAGTGAAATTTAATAATATCTAACTCTTGCGCTACAATGCTAATTGGTAAGTTTCTCTTTTTTTTTTTTCCTTAATAACTTATTCTTAAAACTAAAATCGTTATAATTAGGGAAGACTTAAGATTGGAGTCAGTCCTCCAAAGCTTGTGATTTTAATCTTCGGAATTCTGGCATATGTTTTAAATATTTTTTCATATTTTAAGAATTTCTTTTGATGTGGTTATCTTACATATTTATTACGATATTGCTGGCTACTATTTGACACAGCATTTGCAACAGTAGAAACAAATAGTTTCAATAATAAAAATAGTTTGGAAGTACCTGATATGATTACTATTATTTTGCTTATTGTTTGCAGTTAACGCTGTTGTTTTATTAAACTTTTAGCTTTATTCTCTTCAAATAGCTTTCCTATATGTGTTACCTCCTATAATTTAAAACAACCACATTAGAATAACTAAACAAAACAACGTTGCTGGCAGCAGCAGACTATATGGCAGCAAAGGAAGTCAAGTGTGATAATCCACACTACCTACAGCAATATGAGCCACGCCAGGATAAAATATAATATATTCCATGTCAATCACATAAATGCATAAATATCCAATTATAGCTATTCGATTATTTCACACAACTTTTGCTCCGCAGTAGCCATTGAAATATATCTTCAAATATTTTTAGCAGTTTAATATTTTTATTCCCTGGAATGCAAAACACAACAAATTGTCACATATATTTCAAATATTCCAAAAAATGGGCTATACCATTTCCTCTTCATGTAACATATTTAGAACCTTCCTAGGGTGTAACTATTCGTCTCCATCCATATACAATACAACAAATCAACGACATATTATTCATTGATTATTGATGCTTCATTGTTCACCATACATCTAGCTGTGTTCAGATTTTAACGCAGAGAAAATCACCGTTTCAAGAAATACAGTAAATAATATGCTTTCCTGATGAAATTACAATATGACCGAAACTTGTTTGGAAATACCGTTTTCTTGTTCTTAAGATGAGTGAAAAGTCTCTCTGTATATATGTGTGTGCATGTGTGTATGTATGTGTACGTGTGTGTATATGCACGTTTTCATAAATATATGTATATTCATAAGTTTCCTTCGTATGTGAATGGGGTGATTATAAATATAGAGTTATTCTTATGCAAACACTCAATCAATGACATATATGCATATAGAATCAGACTGCTTCGCAGCTAGATAAAGAAAGAGGAAGTGAGAATGGGGGAGAAGGTAAAAGAGAACGAGAGATTCAGTAAAAGTACAGAGCGTATTGTTTAGAAAACATCTATTTTTGTAAATAGTTCTTAGACATATTGTGTTTTACATACATCTACGCCTGTTTTTTGCATATATATGTTCCATTCTGTGCGTTCTCATTACCATGTATATGATTATAGATGAGTGTGTTTGCTTCTAGCAGTTTATATTACTACTATGTAGTAATATATTACTCGAATACTAAAGGAACCATTGTATTAGCATGATTCACATATGCAGCAATCACTAGTGACAGGCGATGTTCAAAAATGCTTGTCTTAAATTTTATAACGCTTATTGTTCCTTCGGGGATTTCATAGATGTGTACTCACAAAACCTTACCACAAACTTATTATTTGCAAGGCGAGGTAATTTGTTATTTATATGTTGGCTAATTCAGAATTTGGAAAATATATGTCAGCTAATTCGAAATAATCGCTGAAAAATTAATATTGATTTTACCATTACATAAAATTACGTCTAGTTTTCAAGACAGATCAAACAGTCATAGAACTGATAAAGAAATGTACGTTTGAAATACGGATGTTGTGTTCTGAACACATTATGGCTTAACAATTTCTGAGGTTTGTAATGGATGAGAACAGAGCAAAGACGAGACCGATACATTTCAAAATAACACAGAGATCATAACAAAGATCGATAAACTTAGTGATGCTTTTAAATTGGTTTTTCTGTACCTGTGTTGGTGTAAATTTCTGAAGAGAAATAACAGATATGAGATGTAATATGATGAAAGAAATCTGCGAGTGATTCATTAATAACTCAATCAGTTTTTTTATTACCTTTCCCAGATCAAGAATAGTTTGACAGAGAAAAATTTAAAGCTTCTCGTACATATAGAAACAAGGAAGTCTTAAAACAAAGAGGTTTTAAGTGGAGTGGAACAATCTGAATTTTTAACCGTAAAGTATGGTTAAAAAGAGGGCTTTGCAACAACGTTGTTTCAGGTTCGTCACTATTCAATCCCTTGGGCAATATCTTTTAAAATAACCCCGAGCCGACTTATGCCACGTGAGTGAATTAGGTAGACAAAAACTGTGTGGAAACCCGATATGTGTGTGTATGTACGTGTGTGTGTGCGTGTGTGTGTGTGTGTGTGTGCGCGTGTGTGCGCGCGTGTGTGCATGTACGTATATGTGGGTATGTATATGCATGTATTTTTATGCTTATACCAACCTCGTTTTACAACAAGCGTTGCTTTGTTCACGTCCTCGTAACGACTAAACTTAAAAACATAAGTACTGGGGTCCATTTGTTCGACATAAACTCTTTAAGGTGGTGCCCCAGAATAGCCACGGTTCGATGGCAGAAACAAGCAAAAGATATATATCATAATTTGTATCTCTCTTTTTTATTTTTAAATTTTGTTATGACATATTTTTCACTAGTCCTGTGATGTATCCATGGCTGATATCTAACTCAAAATTTTAACGTTTTGTAGTAAATATGCACCAGAATTTTCAATTGCTTTCATAAATTTTAGATGTCTGAGTGAATTGATTAATGCATCATTATCTCACAATACTCATTTTAACATATTCAGCTGTGCACATAATATTTTGTATGGTTAATGCGTGGTATCCAAACTACTAGGTTTTCTGACCAGTATTTTCTTATCCAGATATCATCAAAACTGATATTTCAATATTTTACCAAGATGCGCCTTGAGGACAAAATTATAGACACAGGAAACACAGCCGGTACACTAACTTATGGAGTGACCAGGCTACATACATCAGAGGAAGTACATCAGACATAGATTTGAACATTGGTAAGATTGTGTAATGCTTACATCTGTAACAGTATTTAGTTCTCAAGATCAAATCTATGTACTGTTTAAAATGGAGAGCTTTTAATTAATTTACTAATTTTCCCATGTTCACATAGCACAACTTCAAATAATTCAATTCTGGTTACTTTTACAAAAATAATTCGATTGCATTTCTTCTAATTTGTAGCCTATTATATCTGGCAAATGAAAAGCATATACTATGATGCATCTTCGTTAGATAAAGGAAATACTTTAAACAATTTGACATTTAAAATGTAATGCAGCGGCCTTTTGAATTCCTGTAGTCGAAGTTGTCACTTAATAACAAAACAATAAAATATTGGTACAAGACGAAAATGTAGAAGAAAGAGAAAGAAGAAGCAGAGAGGGATAACAAAAAGGAGAACTAAGACAATATATTGAAAAAATAAGAGTACGAAGATTTTTTTTTTTTCCATCAGAATAATTTCGATTTTCAGGTAAAGTATATTTAATTGTCTGAAACATGCGAATACTATCGGCAACAGCGACGCCAAACCGAACTGGCACCTCGAATGATTAGCTCATTATTGTCTGTGAGAGTTTCTATTTGTTTGCAAGTGCTTTGTGCAGTGAGTCGTTACACTTGTTGATATTACAAGAATGCTTGGCTACATAAGAAAGTTTGTTACGATAACAATCAACACAGCCAACTACATCCAGTTGTTGGGTAGTAATAAACTTGTTACAGATAATCATAAAAAGGAATGCAAATTATTTGTCACGAAATGACCTTCAAACCAGCACTTCTGAGACAAAATGGCTTAAATTGCGGAAGGACAACTTCAGAATTGAATAATTTTATTAATTCATGTGTTAGTGTGTGCACTCACATACGTATATTGGTATATATACATACATAATACATATATATAAAGAGAGAGACAGACAGACAGACAAACAGACAGACATGCAGACAGACAAACAGACAGACGGACAGACAGACGGACAGACAGATGGACAGACAGACTGAAAGACAGATAGATAGATAGATAGATAGATAGATAGATAGATAGATAGATAAATAGATAGATAGATAGATAGATAGATAGATAGATAGATAGATAGATAGATGTAGACATATATACATATAATATATGCATAAATATATATATATATATATATATACATATATCTGTGAATGTATGTATGTTTGTATGTATGTATGTATGTATGTATGTATGTATGTATATATGTACACACGTGTTTAAGTATCTATGTACTCATGTCGCAATAGATTTGAAGTTTATTACGGCAAAGCTAAAAAGAATGTCTGTTTATCAATCATATTCTCAAATAAAATACACAATTCTTTGCAGCAATTCGACTAGCGAAATTAGAGGAATTATTTTCACCAGATTAGGCCTAAGAATCCTTAAATTAGTTTCCACTATGATTCGAAACATCCCAAAACTGGAGCTTTTTGCATTTGGTCAAGCATCTCAGTATTTTGGCAAACTTTTAAAACCTCCAGCTTTAAGGCTTTTATAAGGCTTTGTAGTCGATGGAGATTTCCACATCATACTGGCGGTTTTGTGCCTGAAGTGCTGCATTTATATTATATTCATAAAAGATATTAAAATTTGTGATTTGAATGGCTAGAACATATCCTAAAATTAGACAATAGACTAGAAGTATAAGAAAGGAAAATGCAAGACGTTTATTACAAATAAAAGTGATAAAGAAAAGTTTACCCCCCAAAGCCAGCAGGTTAAATTACCCTTCCAGCTAAATCTGAGATTGCATTAGTCAGCAAGAAAATTTGAAGTACCTCCATAGCAGCATTAGAAACTTTACAAACAGAGAAATGATAGTAACAGACATTATTTGGTTTTAAAATATTACCAATAAACGTGACTCTAGATTTATTCAATTTAAATTTGACCTTGCCGAATTTTGCCCTTCCATTTCTAAATATTTCTAATGAAATAATGATAGAAGAATAACATTTAGATTATCATGCATGCAACCAAAACTCTACTTTTTACCCCAGGTAAGCAAATAATTTTCTTTATATACGATAAGAGAGGAGAATTTGTCAATTAGGACGTGGAATAAGTACAGTGTTATTGGACGCTCAGGAAAGAAAAGAAAAGAAAGAGGATTTCACGTTTCGGGCGGAGCCCTTCATCCGAAATACAGAAAAAGTCCAAAGAAGGGAAGATGGAGAAAGAAAATCGCCAACGATACACACGCGGTAACATATTGAAATGACCGGAAGGGAATGGGTGAAGAAAAAGTTCTTTCAAAGATAGAAGAGTGCAAGAGAAGAAGGTATATGTGTGTATGTGTGGGTATGTGCGTGCGCGCATGTGTGTGCGTGTGTGTGTGTGTGTGTGTGTGTGTGTGTGCGCGTTTATCTTCTTTTCTTCTTTTACTTGTTGCAATTATTTGACTGCGACCATGCTGGGGCACTGCTTTGAAGGTTTTTTTCATCGATCAAATCGACACCAGGCTTATCTTTTAAAAACCTAGTACTTATCCTATCGGTCTCCTTTGCCGAGAGGCTAAGTTACGAGGTCATAAACACGCTATCACCGGTTGTCAAGCGGAGGTGGGGACAAACACAGACACAAAGAAACACACACATAGATATATATACATATACATGTATATATATATATATATATATATATAGGAAAATGTAAAATAGCCAGAATGCTGAACTGGGAGCATAATTTAATTAAGATTTATTCTAACCGGTTTTCATTGCGATGAAGCAAATTATCAAGAAGGAGGATGAAAATGTTTTTTTACAAAGAAGTACAAAAAAGTACAAAATGAAGAAAATAATATATAAAACAATAATATATAAAAAAATATAAAAAAATATAAAAATATATAAATATATATATATATATATAGTATTAATAAAATAGATGGAATGAATAAAAGATTTTATTGGGTACGACACACGTTTCGACCCGCTCTGGGTCTCTACGGGTACATCAATAAAAATCTCACAAGACATTTTCTGAGTCGGCTTACGTACCGCTATAAGTCCATCAAATTCGAGAATGAGTGAAAAACAGAGAAAAATTATTGAAACGCAAAAACTTCAAGCATGTGCATCGGTTACTTAGTTGATGGTCCCTGTTCATGGATTGCAAACGCAAACTGTTCAAAGTGGGAATATATGAATATACATATTTATATAAGCACATCGTTGCTATTATGCAAACGTTTCGTAAGTCCAAAATGTTGCTTTTTGAGAAAACGAAAGAATAGTTTCACCATTCCATAGCAAAACTGTTGTATTACACTTTAACAATTATTGATATCTTGGCATCTGAAGCAACTGGAGCTACGATAGTTTGACCAAAAGAATCGGCTATTGCGAAGAAAAATATTGAAAAAGATGCATTTGGCAAAATTTGGAAATGCGACAGTTTAACATAATAGCAACGATACATATATTTCAACGTACGTACGTATCTGAGTGTGTTTGTGTGTGGGGGCATGCATTTATTTTTCGTTATAGTATTTTTCAGTGCCTGTATGCTTGTGCATATGTATATATCTGTGATTAAATTGGCAAAATGTATATTGTGTATTCCCATGTGTTTGGTAGTTCATAATCAGCGGTATAAGTGGTTATATAAATTAATGTTGTTTCACAAACAGTTATTTACGTTAGGGATGTCTATATTGAAAGAAAAACAGGAAATCATTCATATGCAACTAGGAAAGATCTTAAATTTTTATCGATTGTATTTTTTTTACTATTAATCGAAATTGCAAATCTTGAGAGTATGAACTATTGATTTTGCTTAAAATTTTTAAATAATTTTACTAATATTTTCTTGATATTTATTACGTTCCAACTTTATTTTAAACTTTTTGTATTGCTTTGTGTTATTTTGTATGGAATTCATTTAGAATCATCGGGGGAAAACCCATGACACAGTTTTCGAAAGTGTTATTTGTATTTTTCATGGAAAATTGTATATCTATTTTCATAAACGTCATCGTAGTAGCAAAAACATTTAAAAAGAAGCTTTAGATCATATTTTTCTAAGATAAAACTTATTACAGTTTGCAAATAAATATTTTACCTACTCAGCAAATATATATATGTGTGTGTGTGTGTGTGTATACATGGAAATACGTGTGCAGACATACGCACCCATACACACACACACACACACACACATACATATATATATATCTATATATATATATATATATATATATATATATATATATATATATATATATATATGTATGTATGTATATAGATAGATAGATAGATAGATAGATAGATAGATAGATAGATAGATAGATAGATAGATAGAAAGATATAGTCAACAACCAAATTGTAACTGATATTTTTCATAACCCAACGAACTCGAAGTAATATCTCCTGTTTAGCTCATGCCACCGGAAGCGAAAAACATAAAAAGAAATATCGCCTTTAATTCAGCAAGGAATATTTGCACAATAGAATCTGATAGAAATACTCGGGACCTCCGTCTTCAAGACCTCAGAACAACACTAACTAAAGACAATATCCACTCTTGCTTATAGACTATGAACTTAAGCGTGCAAAGAAATTAGGCATTAAAACACCAAAGGCAACAAAACGTAACACCGTCCCTCATCTTAAAACACTACCGTATATTTCAACTGACAACCCTAAAAACAATGGGGCATACAACACTATTGTAGAAAACCTACCGATGTTCACTAGGGATCCAAAAATAAACAACTTTTTGAAAACACATAAATTCATCAAATGCAAAAACCAACACAACTCGCTGAAATTTCTTCTAACAAATGCGAAGCTTTACACAACAACCACAAAACCAACGGTTCAAAATGTGGACGCCCAAACTGTGGAACATGTCTCAACCTACTGGAAGGTTCGGAATTCCTATTCAACCAAGAAGATAAGTTCACAATTAAAACCAACTTCACTTGTGCTACTGAGAATCTAATTTATATTATAACTTGTTTAGGTTGTGGACATAACACTATAGTTAAGTATATGGTTAACAAACTGCCATAGTCTATGATAAAGGACAGTATTGGAATTGTGGCTAAGGAAAGCTTGATTTGCTTCCCTGGCGTTTATAAAGAAAACCTGAAGGACAGAAACAGCGCCTGACCTGAAGATATAAGTAGTTGGTACGACTGGTAGGCCACTTACCTATCACTGGGTGGATCCAGACTGCATGGAATTATATAAGGGAGAGAGCAACTGGAGTGAGATGAGGAAAGGAATTTGGAAAGTCAACAGTTGCAATGATGAAGATTATTGCGGAAAGGAAATTGGTATTTATTTTTCAAATCGAGAAGGGCATTGTATAGTGTGATACTAGTAGAATAGTTTTCAGAGTTGTCCTAGAAATAGGTGATGCTGAGGTGGAAGATGCAGCTTGGTTTAGGAAGAATGATGATTACAATCATATCAATGTAAACAAACTGGCTGCTGTGCTATAGATCATAACTTAAACAAGAAGGTTGCGCGATATATATGTTCGGATTGATTCGCCATCTGTGATGAGGTGTGTTTGATCAGTAATTAATAATAAGAGGGTTCGAACAATGAGAGCTGCAGATATGATTGCGAAGTGACACCTTGGAATCATAGAAAAGTTGATCGACCTGAAGCTGCGAGTAGTCTTTTTGTTCTCAGAGAAAAATAGTAAAGTGAATGTTCTTATGTGGGTAAGAAAAACCTTTATTCTTTTATTCTCTTATTTGTTTCAATCATTTGACAGCGGCCATGCTGGATCACCGCCACTAGTCGAACAAAACGACTCATTCTTTGCAAACCTAGTACTTATTTTATCGGTCTCTTTTATACTGAAAGGGGACGAAAGAATATTTTACCCAGTACAGTTACCCAGTTGGATATTCCGCCCGCCATCCTAAGGAAGCACAATCTGCATAGCCACTGCATTGACCCCACCAGACCAAAGGAGCCTTTAAATGTCAAAGATGTCTTCATCTTGTTTCCGATTACTATGATAAAATAGGCAATTCGTACGAGACGATTAATTCATTTATATCTGTATGAGAATAACTTTTAAATTGAATAAGTAAAAGTATCCACTTGCGATTTTCAGATATAGTTACTGCACATCTCTTTGTGATTTTAATTATACTGTGTTTTTAATGTTTTTGTTTTGTTTTCGTTTTATGCTTTTTTCTTTTAATAAGTATGAATTGTATAGCTTACATACGCATAGATTGAGTCGTTTGCTCAAACCAACGGTAAAGAGAAAAACAATATTTACAGTAACAAATAATGATAAAGTTTCTCACCGTTTGTATTGGTAACCCTAATGTAGAGTTAGATTCGACTTTTGTTGAGTTCTCATTTGTTGAGTCCATTAATTCCATCGATAAAAGAAAAGCATCGTGAAGTATTGCATCAGCTAAGGACAGGTTTTTATCAGTTAACATAGTTTCTGTACATTGGGACGAATTTTGGTCTACCATGAGCTGAAGCAATGTTACATTAGGATGCGCCGGAATTAGATCATCCAAATCTACTTCCTCCAGTCCCTAGAAAAGTAAATGAAAACAATTACAAAAAGTGGTGCAAATGAAAAATTTAGCGTAATCAATAATTCTGAACTGAATATTTAATAATCAGTTATTGGTGTTCATTTTCGACTGCTGTATGAATGTTCTGAAGTTGTGTACATAATATTGATGCACATTACTTCGAATTTTATGATACAATAACTTATGCTTTTAGATTTCTCTATGGTTTATAAGTACGGGTTTCAATGTTTCGTTACAATTCACTAGAAATGTATACTAGATTGGGTCCCTAAATAGATATAGAAATAAATTTCTTTCAAATCTCAACTGTATAAGAGGGAAGGATAAATTATATATTGTTCTTTCTACCGCTTGGATTGCTTAGCCATGGCTAAAATGCTTTTAAACATAGGGCTGTCTACTTGATTAGGAGTGACCTGAGGCTATACAAGTAGGTATGACCTAAATTTTTACCAATTGAAATGCAAGTTTTAGTGACGGAGGACAGAATCAGTTGTTTATTACAATGTAGAAGGTTCGTGTGTTATATGGGGACACGAAATTATCAGTACATTGCTCTCTTCAAACCAATTAAAAAGTTTCATGGGGGAAATATACCGATGTATGGCAGATAAAAAGCTAAGACAAGAAATCAAATGACATGCAGTTATGCAGCCTCTAAGCAACATCAGGTGTTGGAGTGGACTATCAGAACTGTGGTGCACAAGGACATTCAATACATATTTTATGTATTGAAGAGAGGCCAAATCAGATTTGCAAGGGCACAGGAAAACCATCTGATCCGTGCTAAGCAGTTACTTAACAAGATTAGAAACCCTCACGAAAGGACATGTTATGGTTCTTTTCTCTTGCAAAAAATTTCGACCAGGACCAAAAGTCTTGACGAGAGAAATGATAAATGGTTATGCGCAGATCGTTCTTTCGTCCCTAGAGTGCAAAGACAGTTACTGAAACCTTTGATATTTTTAGGAGTGGTCGCCAACAGTATTCACTCTAAAACAGGGTTTTAGAATTAATACTGCTGGATTCGTTGAGGTGCTGGAGACAGTTGTTAAACATTTGATGGATGAAGTACAGTGGAAGTCCGTGTTTTAGGAAGATTCAGCACATTCTCACAAAGCTCACCGAATCCAAGAGTGAATGTCAGAAAACCTTTACGATCAAGTAACACCAAACATGTGGCCTTCAAACTTGCCAGATTTAAATCTCATTGACTACTACGTTTGGAACGATGTTGAAAACGAGACTAATCACTATCCTCGCAATACAAAAGTTTCCCTGAAGGCTGCTATTGTCCAAGTGTTGTTCGAAATGAATAAAGGCCATTTGATGCAGGCATGTCACCGGTCCCACGCTGAAGCAGTCATCGATGCTGAAGGCGGGTATATGGATTAAACTTATACTAAAGCTCATCGGAAACACCGACAGAAGTATTTATTAAAATTCATTGTTTTTTCTCTTCTTTCTTTTAGTAGATTTGAGTCGTTTTATTAAATTACCGAATAGTCCCGTATAAAAGTCGTGGCCTGCACGAATGAATAAAAAGTTCAACCCATATTCATAAAATCGCGAGTTCAATCCCACTGATTGAAATTTAGGACAGAGTAACTGTATTTATAAAGTGCTGGACCACTATTAATGATCACGTCTATTAATAATCACGTTATTTCATTTCATAGATTTACTAAAATGTTCATAGTCAACACTGAAGGAGATTCATTTCTTACTAGGTTTTCTTGCTGTGTGTGAAATATCAGCAAGCTTCCATTGTGTTCATAGTGAAGATAATTCCTTTTTAGTACATTCCACTTGTTCATAAGAAGAATCACTATGAATTGCAGATGAAGGTAGGGCAGGATTGATTGTAAGAACACAGTACATGTGATCTCTGTTTCACCAGCTTACCGTGGTGAGTACGAATAATTAGATGTAAACCCTACTATTCAGGGCGGGCCAAAAGTCTCGCACCATATTACGCTATTATTATTGTTTTTATTATTATTATTATTATTATTATTATTATTATTATTATTATCATTATTATTATTATTATTATTATTATTGCTATTGTTATTATTAAGGCGGCGAACTGGCAGAATCGTTAGCACCCCGGGCGAAATGCTTAGCGGTATTTCGTCTCTCGCTACATCCTGGATACAAATTCCACCGAGAAGATCGGCTTTGGCTTTCATCTTTTCAGGGTTGATAAATTAAGTTCCAATGAAATACTGGGGTCAATGTAATCAACTGGTCCCCTCCCGCTCAAATTTGAGGCCTTATACCTCCAGTAGAAAGGATTATTATCATAATTATTATTATTATTATTATTCAGTAGTTTTATTTTTATAACGTGCTTTCACTTCACTACCGAGCGCAGCTCTGTGCGCCTTGGGTATGTGCTGTGGTTTGCTGTGGTGCTCTTATGTTTACTGTATTGAAAGTGTTTTGCGTAGAATGTGTGCAGTACCCAGTAGTGCAATTTTCTGTATGTTATATATATTTGTAAGTCCTGGTGTTTTTGTTATGTATTTGTCTGAATATTTTTTTATTATACCTAAGGCACCTACTATGATAGGAATTGTTTCTGTTTTTAGATTCCACATTCGAGTTATCTCTATTTCCAGGTCTTTGTATTTTGAAAGTTTTTCCATTTCTTTTAGAGAAACGTTGTCATCTGCTGGTATTGAAACATCAATTAGAAGGCATTTTTTTCCTTCATGATCTTTGACAACTATATCTGGTCTATTTGCCTTAATTTCTCTATCTGTGTGTATTGGCATATCCCAGAGTATTATTATTATTATTATTATTATTATTATTATTATTATTATTATTATTATTATTATTATATTCTGAGTTCAAATTCCACCGAGGTCGACTTTACCTTTCATCCTTTCGCGGTCGATAAAATAGGTTACCAATCGGATACTGAGGCCGATGTAATTGATTTAGCTCCTTCCGTGAACTTGCTGATTTTGTGCCAAAATTTGAAATCATTATTATTATTCATTTTGTTCACCATGCACAAGTACGTGTCTGTGTTCCTCATTATTATACTTATTCAATTTTAGAAAAACTGAAGCATGTTTTTAACAAGTCAGGAGCATATTGAACTAATTGATGTGTGACTTCTGGACCACCCTCTACATTGCTATTGTATCTAGGTGTTTTAAGAGGTGTTTATTTATATCGTATAAGACAGGAAAATATTTTAAACATATGGAATAACTATGCTGATATAAAATTTAAGGTATACTCAGAGTATGGGTTGAGCTTGATTCCTTTGGGATAACAATGCCATGCATTTGTATCAGAAATAAT
Source organism: Octopus bimaculoides (assembly GCF_046866305.1). NCBI lineage: Eukaryota > Metazoa > Mollusca > Cephalopoda > Octopoda > Octopodidae > Octopus > Octopus bimaculoides. The sequence goes on from NC_142940.1 coordinate 24,853,584, forward strand.
TAGTACTTACCATGTTGACTACTAACCAGTTATATGGATACGACATCATACTTAGCAATAGAGCCTGAAATGAGTTGGAAAACAAAATAAACTCTCAGTAATACAGTAAAACGAGCAACTAGCAATAATATTTGCGTTAAAAATTCACATTCAAAAACGTGTCCATATTTCATAACAAAGTAATGTGGAGACGGTATATTGCATGTTTTATGTAGTTTTACATTTAAAAGTACTACCTAAAAATTTATAAAATGTTTAAATAGCAACTTCAGCATTTATACCTTTCCAGGTAATATTTTCCCTTGATGAAATTATATATTTAATGTGTACATTAACTAATTCATATAAAATATTATGTGATTTGTAATTTTAGTTGGAAGTTTAAGACAAAAATTATTGTAATTTTGATTAGGAAAGATCTTTTGTCATTTTACCGAAACTGAATCTTCCCTGCGGGTTATAATAAATAGATAGTGAAATGAAAAAAATGGCATAAGATACGTATTTAGAGAAAATATTACTGCGAAATGATAACCTCTAACAATAGCTTGTTAGATTTCCACTATAGATTTAGATGAACGTGGTAGTTTGGCGTTGTCTTTTCTCGACTACAGTGGAGATATGAATCCATCGAAAGAAATCAGTCGATAGTTACATAATATCTTTCATTAATGATGGTATTTTCCTTTCGGTATTTATGTTCGAATAAATGAAATTGCCCTTTGAAAATCAAATATTGTTAAAAACCCACAGTAATGAAAAACACTTGGCTTCCCATCGACTCGGTGAATATGAGTGTCATGTGAAGAGAAATATAACAAATTTTTAACATAAATTTCGCAAAGAGCGTTGTGGTGAAATTAGGAATAACAGTGTGTTCTTTACCTGTTTAAGTATCCGTGTGACAGTGACAGAGTCACAGATGACAATATATTGATTAAAGAACTGAGAACGAGTAATCTTCAGGTAGCGTATTATCTCAGGTATGCTGCGTTTGTCTGACGTGATTTTGGCAGCCTTTACATCCAGTTGGTAAATATGAATAAGTTTCTCAACCAAAAGGAAGCCTACAAGTAAAAGAAGATCAATAATAATAATGAACATTATTCAGTGTAATTAAATACAATTATAATTTAATTGAACACAACAATTTTGTTGTGATCATAAAAACTTATCACAATAAGCAGTAATTGTCATTTGTAAAGTTGTAATGTGTGATAAAACGCAAATGAGCATTCAAAATTCATTAGTGTAATGGAACAAAAGTTGTTAACTACATACAAGGTTAACTTTGCGCGGCTTTTCATTTAAATTACCAGAATTATTAATTATTTCCATAAATATAAGGGTAGGATCAGATTATGGGAGAGTTTCATTGTAGTTATTCAACCGACTGACGGGGTTGATAAATGTCATATCCAAAATACTGAGGACAATATGTCTACTATAAAGATGAGATAGCCACATGTATCGTATTAGTTTGAGTTGAAACATACATGACAGAACGTGCAACGGGGTTTCATAGCAAAATGAATTATAGCATCACCGAATTATTTCAACAGTGTTTACAAACATATCATTGCCGACCATATTACCTGAAGTCCTCTCAGGCAGCTACATAACACTAAGTAGTGAGTCGCCCTAATTCAAATGAATTCTTAATCTAACATCACAAATAGTTGTAAGATTTAACCAAACAATATGTTTTCCTAAAACTAAAAGCAAAAAATAAATGTGTGAATCATTCACAAACGAGGCTTCTTTCTTGTCGAATTGCGTAATTGAGCTAACTTACATATGTATCACTTGCGGTCATCCATATATAAGTCTTCACAGCAGAACACTCAGTTGCTATAACCGTAAGATTCACACGAAAGTCATTCTGAACATCAAACAACAATTTAGAATTTATTTAACATCAATAGTTGAAGTTTAAAGTTAGATGTTTTATCGTGTAAATATCCGAAACACATTCATTAGTCTACGAAGCGACGAGATAGTTTTTTTCTCAATCACTCAACTTTTCTTTTTGTGGAAACATTATTGAATCGGCCGCATAACAGAATAACAGAACTTAACTAAATAAATTTCCTATAAAATATCTTTTGTCCTGCTTTTTAGTTGTTATTTTTACAGTATATTTTTTGTGATTGAAAAACGTTTTCGTTTAAAGGCTAAGGAATAAATCGATTCAGACGGGTGGTATTCCATGCAAATGACAGTCTACGTTCATGAAATAAAGAACAAATACAGATCTGTCTAGATCAGGGTTATATTATAATTATCTATAGGTGAGTCGAGGTTGAAACAAATATTAGTAGGATGCAGTAAATAGTATACATCATCGGAGTTAATTATACCAGATTCTGATTTCAAATAACATCAAACCAACTTAAATTATCAAACTTTCTACTCTGGTGCACAATGCTAAGAATTGCAGAATATCACTCACTGAATAGTTTATAAACAAGGGTATTGAAGAATTATAGACTTGTAAGTGAGAAAACGACCATAGTTTAATCGTCTCCGAATGGTATATGCCAGAATTTATGCTTGCGTATGAGCTCAGAACTGTGAGTGTGCTGGAGTTTGTGTAAGTTTGTGTTAACTAATAACTCTGAAATCAGCATTCTCAGAACAAGCTGAAGCATTCAATTTGTAGCGAAAAATCTTGCTGAAGGCACGGCCAGATGCCTTGACGCCACGTACCAGCTATCCGGTTACAGCAACCCACGTTGTAGAGCAACAAGACAGCACGACAAAAAATGGGGTTCTGTAACCTCTGGTGCAAGACTGGATGAACAGAGAACCAAGTCACGTGTTTACTCACACGATTACAATGACCTCGTAACGCAGCAAAACTCCAGGAACAACCTATGTCGAAGCTTGCCTAATCCAGAAAGCAGAGACACATTAATTTAGCATAAATTCTGTATTAATGTTTTCGATTACTTATTTCTAGGATACTGAATGATGAAAAATAACAAATATAAACAACAGATAATTGGAGACACTTCAAAAGAACTTTGAAACTTATCTTGTACAGCTTAATAAAACTAAAATTACAACAGTTTCTCGATGGTCGCTAGAAAACCAATCAAATCACTCATAACATTACTCTACTGTTCTGAAAAATACAAGACAAATAAGTTAATATAGATCTGGATACGGTCTTTAAATATAACTGGAATGTCTTTGATTATAAAAGTCTGCCCATCATTGCCGACTTAGGGATACATAACAACGCCAGCAGAATTTATTTATTCGGTCTAAGTTCCTATGAGGCAGTCATGAACTACATAATTTTACCTTTCTATCCTCGTCTCCAGAGTTTTTGACTCTGAAAATGCATATAAATTCTAATACATAATTAGGAATATACACATGCAAAAGCGAATTTAATGTTGCCATCTCGTTTACTAATGTCCTGATGTTTTCATACACATCAAATATTTATAAATGAATATGTATGAGATATAGGGAGAGAGAGAGAGAGAGAGAGAGAGAGAGAGTGTGTGTGTGTGTGTGTGTGTGTGTGTGTGTGTGTGTGTGTGTGTCTGCGTGCGCGCGTATTTGAATCGGTTTCATCAGTCACAAAGATCTATTAAAATAACTTTTGAAAGCTTTCGGAAACTCATTGGCAACTACGTTTTGGACTTTGAGTGTATAAAGAGATTTATCTGTTAAACTTCCATTTCTATTACGACTCCATCCAAGTGTGAGTGCGTTTGTGAGCGCTTAATTGTTAGTGCGCGTAAGGATATATATAAATGAGGTGGGATTTTATAACACACTTCGAATAATTGCTCTGAGAGTACTTCTGTTTTCCAAGTGTATGTTTTTTACTGGTATACTGTCAGAGCTTGGTGCCTTACCATTTGAAAATGACTAGGTACAATTACTTATTACTTCTTTGGTGGAGTCCATTGCATCTATAGGCAACGTTTATTTCCCTTTAATTATAGGCTGTTCTATAATGCTCGGTGGCAGTTCAAAGAGATTATAAAAAGCCTTTTATTCTTTCATTTTCATCTTATGGTTTTCTTTCTTCCTATTATTATATTCACAGTTGTCCATCTGAGAGAAGGTCATTGGATTTCTGAACCATTTTGTTTTATCATGATTTTATCTTGAAAATAATCTAGCTACTTCTTGTTTGCCGGTTTGGGGTTTCATCTATTTGTTTTGTATTTTCTAATGTTGCTTTATTAGAAATCAGATATTTTGGTAAAAAAAAATTCTCTAGTACTAATCCCAAATGAAATCAATACAGAAGCATCAGCTTATTGGTTGTTGCAACTAAAAGCTAAAACAAAATCCTATTTCTATGAATATGTATCTATATACATCTATTACTAAGAATCATTCAAAATGTTTTTCGCCCAGAAATATCAACCATCATAGCAGATTCTTGCAACAGGAACGTTTACTGAATGCAGCAAACGTTAGAACATAAAAGCCATTATATCAGTTGTAGAGTTTAACAAAACTTTCAATTCAATGTACCAAGTCAATTGATGCAGATTCTCAACGCATATGGTATCCTAAACACCATCAGAGGTGCTATCAACAATGTCCGCAAAGATACTATTATTCTGATGTGATACAGATTTCATTGAGATCCTGGCTGCAATATTATAAGGTGACACTCCACTTTTGCATCTTTCCTGCTCATTGTGACCTTGGGTAACCCAATACCAATTGCCACATTAAATGCAGAAACAGGGTATTCTACAGCTATTATAATTGATACAGATTATGCAGTTGACATTACTCATACTTCTAATATTATCAAGTAATTTAACTAATACGTGAAGGGGTTGAGGACGCTGCAATATAGATTGGACTGGTGTCAATGGCAACAAGACTAGCGTTATGGCTATCAATCAGCCAAAAGAATATAGTATATCATAAAATGGTGCAAAATTGAAATTTGTAAATTATTTCAAATATCTCAGAGCAGGATAGAAAACTCGCGGAGTCACAGCACAGTAAGAACTTAATAAATAATAGGAGGCAAACTTATCTAATGACATTAAAATACAGTTTTTTAGTGATACTGTTTAAAGCGTAATGATATATGAATCTGAATACACACTAAAGTAATATAAAGTACACTAGATGGAAGACAAGGAAAGCAGCGAACGCTAGTTGTGAACAAAATATACCGAACATGCAAATATATCACGACGAACAGAAATCATCAAACGATGCAGACTTTAGTTTGTACGAGTTTTTTGACAAAGAAAGGATGAACTTGTACGTCAACTATTACAATGGGAACCAGTACAATGTAAAAAGAGCAGCGAACCTTACTGAAAATATGTATAATAGTTGCTACGGAAGACAAAATATCGGGCATGGAAGCATTTGGACGGAATGTTTTCTACTTTCATTAAATTTCTACTTTAATTAATACATATTTCTACAATTAGTTGGTGTCAGTTAGGTGATAAACACTCCATATATATATATATATGCATATATATATATATATATATATATATATATATATATATATATATATATATATATATATATATATATATATATATATATAAAAGATAAACAAGAGTGAAAAAACTACAGAAGGCTTGTGTTACGTGGTTAAAGTATATATTTAAATCGTTATGTTAGAAAATTTGTTAGAAAATTTTCAGTATAGAAACATTGTATTTGGAGAAATAACCGGTTTCGTATTTCTTTTCAAATTTCTCTACCTGTATCGAAACATGTCTTCGCTCCGGTGTATAAAATGGAGTTCTAGATAGGGGAAGATAATCAGGGATTTTGGTTATTGTTGTTTCACTTCTTACTAATAATAATTATTTGCAACCATAATAATTGCATTTAGTTATTTATAAAGTCAATTCTACCTTCTTCATTAAATGATAATTTAGATTTGGAAATTATTTAGATACTAATAACGTTTATACAATATTTAGATATAAAAACATTTTTGCGTGTATCTACATGTATTATAACTATTATTATGTATTTTATAAAATATTTTATCAATGCATACTAATATTGTTTTTCCATATACATACCTAATACAATTTTATATTTCCTAATCTACAATATTGGATTAGATTAATCATATCCCATATTATAACATATTCGTTATTTACTAATTTTTTGAATTTCCAGTCGATGTCAAACTCTATATTTTGTAAACTCTGTCTCTATAAATATAAGAATTTCCTGTTTTTTGTACCAAAGCTATCTAATACCTATATCTTGGAATCTTGATGGATCGCCGTTCTCATTTTGAAAGACTGTTTTATTGATTTATGTTGATTTTGTTTTCATTGTATTGCATATTTTCTATGAATCTTTAAAAAAATTTACTTATATCTTCAAATTTCTATTTTTAAAATTTAATATTGTTCATATTTTCTTCTTGATTTCAATCCCTATATTTCATAAATATTGTTCCGAATTATTTTATTTAGTTTTAGTCTGTAATTATCCATCATCATCATCATCATCGTCATCATCATCATCATCATCATCATCATCATCATCATCATTATTATTATTATTGTTCAGTACTTTAATTTTTATAACGTGCTTCCACTTCACTACCGAGCGCATCTCTGTGTGCCTTGGGTATGTGCTGTGGTTTGCTGTGATGCTCTTATGGTTACTGTATTGAAAGTGTTTTGCGTAGGATGTGTGCAGTGCCCAGTAGTGCAATTTTCTGTATGTTATATATATTTGTAAGTCCTGGTGTTTTTGTTATGTATTTGTCTGAATATTTTTTTATTATACCTAAGGCACCTACTATGATAGGAATTGCTTCTGCTTTTAGATTCCACATTCGAGTTACCTCTATTTCCAGGCCTTTGTATTTTGAAAGTTTTTCCATTTCTTTTAGGGAAACGTTATCATTTGCTGGTATTGATACATCAATTAGAAAGCATTTTTTTCTTCATGATCTTTGAAACTATATCTGGTCTATTTGCCTTAATTTCTCTATCTGTGTGTATTGGCATATCCCAGAGTATGGTTTCCTTCTCGTTTTCTGTGACCTTTTCTGGCGTGTGTTTATACCATCTTTTTTCTGTTGTTATTCCAGTGTTGGCATAGCTTCCAGTGTATATAGGTCCCAGCTCTGTCGTGTCTGTGAATATATTCCTTTTTAGCCTTATTATTATTATTATTATTATTATTATTATTATTATTATTATTATTATTATTATTATTATTATTATTATTGTTCAGTAGTTTTATTTTTATAACGTGCTTTCACTTCACTACCGAGCGCAGCTCTGTGCGCCTTGGGTATGTGCTGTGGTTTGCTGTGGTGCTCTTATGTTTACTGTATTGAAAGTGTTTTGCGTAGAATGTGTGCAGTACCCAGTAGTGCAATTTTCTGTATGTTATATATATTTGTAAGTACTGGTATTTTTGTTATGTATTTGTCTGAATATTTTTTTTTATTATACCTAAGGCACCTACTATGATAGGAATTGTTTCTGTTTTTAGATTCCACATTCGAGTTATCTCTATTTCCAGGTCTTTGTATTTTGAAAGTTTTTCCATTTCTTTTAGAGAAACGTTGTCATCTGCTGGTATTGATACATCAATTAGAAAGCATTTTTTTTCTTCATGATCTTTGACAACTATATCTGGTCTATTTGCCCTAATTTCTCTATCTGTGTGTATTGGCATATCCCAGAGTATGGTTGCTTTCTCGTTTTCTGTGACCTTTTCTGGCGTGTGTTTATACCATCTTTTTTCTGTTGTTATTCCATAGTGTTGGCATAGCTTCCAGTGTATATAGGTCCCAGCTCTGTCGTGTCTGTGAATATATTCCTTCTTAGCCAGGACTGGGCAGCCAGAGATAATAAGATTTATTGTTTCTTGTCGATCTCCACATATTCTACAGTTACTTGTTATATTTCTTTTCATTATGTGTTTTTGGTAATTTCTGGTGGGGAGGCTCTGGTCTTGTGCAGCAATTAAAAATCCTTCAGTCTCTGCTTTGAGTCCTGAGCTTCTCAGCCATTGCTGGGATTTTTCTCTGTCTATTTCTTTCGTATTTAGTTTAGCCCAGTATTTACCATGTAGGGGCTTTTCTTGCCATCGTTTTATCATGGTCCGTTGCTGTTCTAGTTTTAGTTTGGATTTCATTTGTTTTATAGCTTTTGTTGTTTCTTCTTCTTCTTCTTCTTTTTCTTTTTCGTATTTGTTAGGTAGATTGATTTCTTGTTTGTATTTGTCAGCTTCCTTAAATACTGAAAACAGTTTTTTTTTTTGTTTTGCTCGTGTTTAGTGGCTATTTGTATTAGTTTCCCTTGCTTCTGGAGTAGGTATTTTTGCAGTCCTATGGTGGTTATTTTATAATAGTTTTCTAGCTGTATAAGACCCCTGCCACCTTCTGTACGTTGTATATATAGCCTTTCTATGTCAGGTTTTGGGTGGTGCATCCTATATCCTGTCATTATTTTTCTTGTTTTCCTGTCTATTTTACATAGTTCGTTTAGTGTCCAGTTAAGGATGTTGTAGCTGTAGCTTATAACTGGGACAGCTAAAGTGTTGATACCCATTATCTTGTTTTTAGCATTGAGCTCTGTTTTTAGTATTGATCTAACTCGTCTATAGTACTCTTTCCTTATTTTTTCTTTCATTTGTGTATGTTGTATCCTATCTAGTTCATTAACTCCTAAATACTTATATGGTTGGCTTTCGTCTAGTTCTCTTATTTCATTGGCTTTATCTAGTGTTATATTGCTACTTTTAACTAATTTTCCTCTTCTAATGGGGATGGCTTTCGTTTTCACAAGTCCCTCTTTTGTTTGGAGCTGTAGCACTGTCTGCCATTTGTTCATTGAGTGCTCTATGTATTTTATGATAATTGGTGCCACCTTGTTTATGGCTAGTGTTTCCAGAATCCACGTGTGGGGAACACTGTCGAAAGCCTTTTGGTAGTCCACCCAAGCCATACTGAGGTCTTTCTTCTTTCTGCGGTTGTCTTCAGTTATGACTTTATTGATCAATAATTGATCTTTACAGCCGTATGAGCCCTTGCAGCATCCCTTCTGCTCTTCTGGAAACAGGTTGTTATTTTCCAGGTGTTTACTCAATCTCTGCGATATTATTGCAGTAAAGGCTTTGTAGATCGTAGGGAGACAGGTTATAGGTCTATGGTTTTGTGGTTTCTCCGTTTCCGTGGATTTGGGGATTAAGATGGATTTCCCTTTTGTGAGCCATTCAGGCATTGTCTCTGGATCTGCTATTATGTTGTTAAAGTTTTCTGCCAGCTTTTTATGCATTGCTGGCAGGTGTTTTAACCAGAAATTGGGCATCTTGTCGTGTCCAGGTGCCTTCCAGTTGCTTAGTCTTTGCAGTGTCTGGGTGACCTCTTCAGTTGTTATAGGGGCCCAGAGTTGCTCAGGTGCTAAGTTCGTTGTTTTAATGGTCCTTTTTTGGGGTTGTTGCTTCACCGACCATATTTGTTTCCAGAATTTCTCTAGTTCTTCTGCTGTTGGTGCTGAAGTAATGTCTATTTTATTTTTACCCAGTTCTTGGTAGAGTTTTTTGGGGTTGGATTTGAACTGTTTGTTTTGTTCAAAGAAACGTTGGCGTTTCTCATACCGGCGGATCCTCTGTGCTTTGGCAAGGATGTCTTGCTTTAGTTTTTCTTTTGCCTCAGGTAAGTCTTTTTCTGTAATGCTGTATTTGTACAGTATTTTTGTTTTCTTCTTGTTACTTAGTAGTGTTGATTGTTTACTAATTTCGTTGAGAATCGATAAATCTTTTCTCTTTTTTTCAATTTTGTTCTGGATGTTATTTATCCACAAGGTCTGTTTGGGTGGTAGAACTCCTGTTCGGATTGGTTTGAGTGAGTATCCTGCTTCTTTTGTGGCTGCAGTGGCTGCCGCATATATTATGTCATTTAGCTCAGTGATATTGCCTGTTGTTTCTGTGGTTGTTAGTTCCGTGACGGCCAGGTTTATGCTATTTATTATTGATGTTGTTTTATTGTCTATTTTGATTTTTGAGAGATATAATCTGTGGTCCATTCTAAGATCTGTGGTTTTCAGTTCTTCGGTTATTTTCATTTTCATAGTATCGTAATTATTAGGTTTCCCTTCGTTATTTCCAGGCTTTATATTTGTTTTGCCTTCCTTTTCATTCATATGTTTGTCTGTGGTGTTCTGGATTGGTGCTTTTTGTACACTATTATACATCTCTACGGTCTGGGTTTGTTGTTTTTTGTTTACTTCGTTTTGCCGGAAATGTTACGTTTGTCCTCGTGTTTTGCTATCTCAGTGTTTATATTATTATTTGGCATTGCTGTGTGACTACTATCTAGATTTTCCTGATGTATTTTTTCTTTCAATTGTTCTATATCTATTTCTGATATTTTTTTGCTTTTAGAATATATCTTCTTATGTTAGCTAGTTTGTTAGGGTTCATTGTTTTATCGAGGTCTATATTTACATTATTTTTCTTCCATGTTTTATATGTATGTGTTGTTGCGTTTTCGTTTTTTGGGTAGAGTACTGCTGTGAAATAGGCGTGTAGGATCGAAGTGTGTTCCTCACGTGTCCATTTATGCCGTTTTGGTTTTGTTTGCGGGAAATGAGGAACAACGTCCGGCCCTTTATTTTGACGGTCATCGTTTTCGTAGGGTACCGGTTCGTTTATTTCTGTTGTCAGATTGTTTTGCACGTTCATATCTTCGTACTTTTTTCGTAACAAGCTTACAGTACGTACTTCTCCGTTGTTATTCTTGGGTGAAATAATACCGGTGTTATTTAATGTTTGTAATTTTTTTGTACATGGTGTTTTGGGGTTCGAAGATGGTCTGATTTTGATGTAACACGTGTGTTTACGATCGCTGTGCGGGTAGTGGAGGTATCAAGTTAAAATACATCATTATATTTGGAAAAATAGAGATAAATTTCAATGAGTATTACTTACTCGGATATAGTCCAACCCTTTGTCAGCTATTTTTTGTACATGGTGTTTGGGTTTGGAGATGATCTGAATGTTGATATAACACGTGTGTTTACGATCGCTGTTCGGGTAGTGGAGGTATCAAGTTAAAATACATCATTATATTTGGAAAAATAGGAATAAATTTCAATGAGTATTACTTACTCGGGTATAGTCCAACCTTTTGTCAGCTATTTTTTGGCTCCATGCGATGTCTTTATTTCCGATGTTTTTGGATAGGTTTCGGAGCAGTGATTTATCGTACTCACATGTTAAACTTCCCCGGTGTTCTCTTATTATTATTATTATTATTATTATTTTCTGTGCACAGCTTCTATCGCTGAAGATGTACTACGATGTCAGTTGTTCACTACCAGTGAACTAAGGTAACACGTCTTATTTTTTGAGCACCTTCCGGAGTATTCGAGCGGTTCCAAGCAGTGCTGTTTTCTGCAAGTTCTCCACCCTTATTGCAGCTCCTATTTGTTCTATGTACTTCTCAAAATTTTTATTCACTATTCCCAGGGCTCTCACTACCACCTTTTTCATCGACCACAACTGCTTAACTTCCCAAGCTAACCAGTCGACTTCCCTTTCTTCCTTATCGCATACCTTGTTGTCCGCTGGGTATGTTATATCTATGATCCAGCATAGTTTGCTTTCTTTCTCAATTGAGACGATGTCTAGCTTCCTAGTCTCTATCTCATAGTCGCACTGAATCATAAACTCTTACAGGATCTTTGCATTATCATTTTCGATGATGCCTTCGGGTTTGTAGTCGTACCAATTTTTGCTCTGTCAAGTCCATACTTGTTGCAAAGTGCTATTATTATTATTATTATTATTATTATTATTATTATTATTATTATTATTATTGTTCAGTAGTTTTATTTTTATAACGTGCTTTCACTTCACTACTGAGCGCAGCTCTGTGCGCCTTGGGTATGAGCTGTGGTTTGCTGTGGTGCTCTTATGTTTACTGTATTGAAAGTGTTTTGCGTAGAATGTGTGCAGTACCCAGTAGTGCAATTTTCTGTATGTTATATATATTTGTAAGTCCTGGTATTTTTGTTATGTATTTGTCTGAATATTTTTTTATTATACCTAAGGCTCCTACTATGATAGGAATTGTTTCTGTTTTTAGACTCCACATTCGAGTTATCTCTATTTTCAGGTCTTTGTATTTTGAAAGTTTTTCCATTTCTTTTAGAGAAACGTTGTCATCTGCTGGTATTGATACATCAATTAGAAAGCATTTATTATTATTATTATTATTATTATTATTATTATTATTATTATTATTATTATTATTATTATTAGTATTATTATTATCATTATTATTATTATTATTAACATTATCATTATTATTATTATCATTAGTATCATTACTATCATTATTTTATTTTTATTATTATCAATATTATTATTATTATTATTATTATTATTATTATTATTATTATTATTATTATTATTATTACCTCTGCCTTAGAGAATGCGGAGGTATTGTGTTCAGTCGTGTTTGTTTGTTTCTTTGTCCGTGGGCAAGATATCTGAAGAACCACTGGATGGATTCGGATGAAACTTTCGAGAACGTTTGGCCTCGTGACTAACACGAACTGATCAGATTTTGGGATTGATCCGGTACCGGACAAGGATTCTGCATTATTTTTCCTGCTTTTTAAAAAAATTTTTTTTTTTACTTAATTTTTGAGAACGGTCGGGTTCATTTTTAGCATCCTCGTTTGTGAGAGCAGTCGAGTTTATTTCAGATATTCTCATTTTAAAAATCATCTCCGCCTAATCGTTGAGAGGACTTTGGTGTTGCCTTGGCGGAGGTTTACGCTCTCTGAGTGCTCTTGTTATTATCAATATTATTATTATTACCATTATCATTATATTTTTTCTGTTTACAATTTTTTAATTTCTAACTTTTTAGTAATGAATATATTTCTTATCTTTAATTGTTCTAATCATATCTACTAGTTACTTTTTAATTATATTACTAAAATTCCCTTCCATTTATTAGAAGATCTTATTAATTTATAACAATTTTATTATTGTTTTCTTCCATAATCTTTTAAAATTTTGACTTTGCGTTCCTATAACGTTGCGTCTAGAATTTAGTATCTAACAAAACCTTTTTTCACTTGAGGCTTAAATTCTGCATTATTTTGAAGGATTTTTGCATTAATGCGGACATGTAATTAATTTATTTATTATTAAATATAGTAATATAAACTATTTACTTTTTAAAGTTACAAAGCAATTTGTCGTAATATTAGAATTTTCATATTGTTAAATAAAATTTCATCAAACTATTTCTCTGCCGCTTATGACTTGATATATGTATATATATATATATGTGTGTGTGTGTGTGTGTGTGTGTGTGTGTGTGTGTGTGTGTGTGTGTGTGTGTGTGTGTGTATCTGTGTGTGTGTGTGTATGTGTGTGTGTGTGCGTGTGTGTGTGTGTGTGTGTGTGTGTGTGTGTTTCAATACCTTAACTCTAAAACAGGTTGATGGGCAAGTCAAAATGTCTGAAAAGATATATTGTGATATTTAATCCCTTAACATTTTGTATTCATATTCTATTTATGCTTCCAAGATCCTCCTTTATTTCCGCAGGTTTGTTTAATTAATTACAAGTAGTATATTGGTTCTTTGTTTGATTGGTTATAGATCACCTATGAATATTTACAGATGTGTCGCATTACAATATAACTATCAGTGCTCCCTTATAGAAATAAATAAAATCAATATAATTATATCTTCGTTAATAGCTATTTTAAAAAAACAATTACACCATTGTAACTGTCTGACAAAAAAATGCTTTTTTTGAAGTACAATAATGGGTTGTCTGATCTGTGATTTTTTTGTTGATCAACGATCTATTTTTGTCCTATTTTCATTGAATTAATTTCCTTTACAATAACCATGAACTAATTGACAGGAAACAGTACAGGGAGCCGCGGACTGATAATGGCTATAAGTCAATATTATGGTGTTATCAGAAGAAAATTGACTTCAGATTCGAAATCACCACCCGAAAATGAACGTAGGTCAAACGCTTTCATCTACGTTAGTATCTATAGCAGAAAAGTTTTGTAGGGCAATGTAATGAGAGAATTCAATTTGCCATCTATTGATTGAGTTGCAAATATCATAAAGTAACATCATACAGGTTAGTGGATATCCGAAACGCCTACACGAAATCACGAGAAATCTATCTACCGAAAAGGAAGGAATTTAAGAAAATATCAACAAAACACGATGGTACCTCTTATACAGTATTGGAACGTAACAAAAATTAAAAGAGCCATTATCCGCAATGCATTTAAATGAAGGGTTTTGTTAATAAACATATTAAACTTCTAATCTGATTATTATAATCTGCTTGAAGTATATATGAAATATTGCCATCAGCTATTGCATAAAGTTTTGCACAACTACTTCGAATGAATCCCAACAAATAGAAATTGCTTGCATTGCAATCACTAAAACTTTGCTTAATAAGAAGGAGACATGTCATACTTTACTCTAGCAACGGTTCAGAATGTTTACAATATGTGGTTACAATACGTTGCTGGATGCTTTCGCGTCCAACAACATATTATACCTTGAGAATTAACTTACCCACTATCCAAATTAACTCCAGTTCTTTAGAAGTAAACTGAACAGTCAAGAAAATATAACGTTGTATTCGACCTGACTAGTCCCTAATTTGCAATGTCACATTCACACTGAAATTTAGTTTGTTTCTTGTTGCAATAGTGCTTGTTGATACTAAACTTTACATGAATTACTTCTCCATGACGTTGCTGGAGAAACGCTGCTCATTCTTATCATCCTCGTCATCATCATCAAATATCAGTGTTGACTTCGAGGAAAATTAAATTAGATGTTATGAAATGCATTTTCTCAAGAATGTTGACGATGTAAGTAAATTAAAATTCCTATATCAAGAGCAAATTAAATCTGAGTATGGTATACGATTCAGTGTTGCCACCTGTCAGTCCAGTTTGAGATGTATTTACTTATCTCACACCAAACATGTATTTCATTGTGGCAGTGTTATGTCGATGCCCCCAGACGATGAAGTAGGCTAGCCCAATATGTAGATATAGAGGGAGAAGTCTAGACGTCGGGGTAGTTGAGTAGAGGTCATCCGAACGTGCGATATAACAAGCAGAAAAAGTCATAAACAACTCTTCCATTACAGTGATAATAATTTTAATGAATTTTACTGAAATCCCATATATATGTGATTTCATATAATAAACATCTTCATCTTCCACTACATTGATTACAACAATCTATTATTTCCAATTTGTATGTAAGAAGGTGGAAGACGTATATATTACATTTTATAAAATGTTTCCTATGCAAGTTAAACTATTTTCTTAATGGTGTATATGGAAGTCATATTGGAACAGATAGCTCTGATCTATATGACGCATCTGCATACTCCGCAAGAGATTTATCGAATAAATTCCACCAAGGCCTCTTCTCATTTCTCTGAATCACAAAGATTGGAATTTAATATCACGTGACTACCCTTACCAACCATGAATGTTCACTATGTAGTTTTAAGATTTAAAGTTATTTCTCTTCCAGTCTTATTTAATCCTTTAAGTCTTAGCTCTTTTAGCTCGTAGCAAACCAATAGAATTTATGTTTCTTGCTTTAAATAAATGTCTGTTTGAAAATAAAAAGGAATTAACAAAATTTAAAAATGTATATAAAAATTCTACTAGAAGTTCTTAGCTTTTCTATGGGCGTTCTGAAATTTATAACAACTGCACCATATACAGCATTAGATAAACTGGACGTTATAATGGTATAGCCAATGCAGAAAGAGATATTGATTTACAATATATCAGAGTAGCCAGTGCTATATGTTGCTAACCTTGGATAAACCTGAATCAAAATACCTTCCATTATAAACTACATTCTTTGATATGAGAAATATTCCACCCGATAAACTTGCCACAATGAATTAAGCCAATAGATATAAAGATTCCGAGAAATATAAGTTATAAAACCGAAGCTAAATTATTGAAGCAGAACCAAAATATATTTTCAGTATATTCTAAAGTAAATAAAAAGTTATGACTTTTAGCTTTCACACAGACACTGTGGGTCTATTCGAAGTGAAATTAATTCAACTGGGAATTGAAACGAAATCGCGGTTGTAAATTTCTTAAAGATTAACAACAAAGACAGGACACATGGATACTTTGATTTCCAGGAAATATAACCAAAGAATGTCTATTCCATTCACATACATTTGTGAATGATGTTGAAGTTTGAATTATTAACAGTTCTTCACTATTATACATTTTAGCAATTCTTGTGTATAATTCAGGTAAAGTTTAAGAAGCAACGAATTGATTTTAAAATGTCACTTAGAACATAGCAATATTATAACACGATATAATAAATATTAAATGCAATTTGCTCTGTAACCTTGATAAAGTTATAAGTCTGCATTTCAAAATACCTGCTGTCGTGCGATTATTTATGAAATGGCAAGTCTCGTTACTAATATTATATCCATTTTCATATTATTTCAGAAGAAATTGGCTCCATATTTCTGTACATTATCGCTATGATATGAAATTTTCAGTTGAATCTTTACTGAATAAAATGCCAATATGAGGAACATGTATTTTCACTACACGCACTATTGTGAGTTTTATTTTTCGATAGTTTGCCTTGGAGAAGAACAAAATATTTTCTTCGTTACACTGTTTTACGTTTGTGTATAGACGCAGGAGTGGCTGTGTGGTAAGTAGCTTGCTTACCAACCACATGATCCCGCGTTCAGTCCCCTAGGGCAAGTGTCTTCTACTATAGCCTCGAGCTGACCAAAGCCTTGTGAGTTCATTTGGTAGACAGAAACTGGAAGAAGTCCGTCGTATATGTATATATATATATATATGTATGTATGTATGTATCTATGTATCTATGTATGTGTGTGTATGTGTTTGTGTTTCTGTTTGTCCCCCCAGCATCACTTGACGACCGATGCTGGTATGTTTGCGTTCCCGTAACTTAGCTGTTCGGCCAAAGAGACTGATAGAATAAGTACTAGACTTACAAAGAATAAGCTCTGGGGTCGATTTGCTCGACTATAAAGGCGGTGCTCCAGCATGGCCGCAGTCAAATGACTGAAACAAGTAAAGGAGTAAAAGAGTAAAAGAGTAAAAGTGACTGCTTTTAAATTGTAGGTGGATGGAAAGCACGCTCCTTTCTTTGAGTAGTGATTCGATACAATATGCAGTTCAACTAGTAATGCAAAGAGCATGAATAGTTTCAGTTTTCTTTCGTTATATATATATATATATATATATATATATATATATATATATATATATTTCATCTTTCTTGTTTTAAATTATTTTATTATTATGCAAAGTATTTATTTTCTTTTTCGAAGTGTTTGTTTGGACTTAGCGCCAAAATAAACAGAAGTAAAGACAGGCTGTTATCTTAAGATATTCCCTTTGAAATATTTAGATCAGAGACCATTATATCACATTCAGTCACAAGTTTGAGGATTGTATAGCAGGTCTTTGTAAATCTTTCAATACCATTAACTAAGGTAGCAGGTACCTTTACAAACCGTAATCACTTCAATATATAAGAGTAGGGAACATAATCAGATCGCATTTTTGTGCTCAAGCCATACTATTACAATGTTTCTACGGTGTTTATGTACTCCAGATAGCTGAACTTTATCTATTAAAAGTTGTTGAGTACTTCACCTATTCTTTTCTCCCTAAGTCGTTGCTCGTCGATGGCAATAGGTTATACTTGCAAAATCTTGGAGGAAATCCTTCAAACAGCTCGTGGTATTCTGAATTTCCTTCATTCTTGTAAGGTCGAACATGCTTTTTGGTTCATGGTTTATTGTGACTACATATATTCATAATTTGTGATTGTCTTCATCGGTAATTTCATTATGCTAGGATGACACTTAAAATATTTCTAGCTTTGGGAGATTCGGTAAAATGTGTGTGTGCATGTGTGTGTGTGTTTGCGTGCGTGTATGTGCATGTGTATGTATGTATGTATGTATGTATGTATGTGAATGTGTATGTGTGTGTATGTATGCATGTATGTATGTATACTGTAAGTGTGCACATTTACACGTCTATTTATATATTAGTACACATATACACATAGGTACCCAATCCGTACAAATTGCAGATCCAACTCTGGAATCATTCGCAGTGAAGCTTATGAATAAAAGGAGAACAGAAGCGGGATTCAAAATTCACTAAATGTAACTAGGTTGCAAGGAAACACCTACATTGCTAGAAATAAGAGCTAAAGCACATCAATGAAAACACATATTAATAGGGACCATAATTGACCGAAAAATGACGATCGAGAATTCTCAATACTGATGTCAGTAGATCTGTCGCCTGTACTGCTCAAAGCATTGTGCCGCAAGGTTTCATCGCTTGGTTCGATCTGCTACTATTTTTTCACAACCATTTCTTATAACGTTTACTAACGTCAGATCATTTTGAAATATCCACCATCAAGTGATCTTCTTCGGCCTGTCCTTTACTACCAACTGACAGGTAGTACACAAATCATGGCTGTTTTCCAGTGCCGTTGACTGGTTAGACCAGTCGTTCTGAACAGCGTTCCATATGGGCCTTAGAGTGGAGGTCATATAAGATTTTGTTGTTAAAGTTTATGTGTAATAAATTTGTTATATTTCTTCATTATACAAAATATTTTAAGAATTTTTTTATACAATTCCTAATATTATCTAATTACAAAAATATAATAGGAATTTTGAAACATCAATTGGCTAGAAGGGTCAATCTGAGAAAAAGAAGATTCAAAGCAGTTCATAGGTAAAAAGAGTCAAACACCAGGTTAGATGGAGAATTTGACTAGCCAGTCGGAATCAGCGTTCTCCTACAATCTCTTGCGATGGTTGTGGCCTCTGTCTTTTCAGAATTTCCTCGTTTGTGCTTCAGTCCTGCAAGATGACGTAGAGTATCTTTCTGGGGCACTTTCGATGGAATACATTTAGCTTTGTATCCGTCCTTACTGTATTTTTCCAAGTCACGTTGGTATAAATTGCTGTAGACAGGATGATGAAGTTATACAGATGAAAATTCATATCAGTACTCATGTTTCGAGGTCACTCAGATGAAATGCATACTCCCCTTCACCAGCATTGCTTACAACACTGCCCAGATACATGAACTGGTCCCATTCTTCTATTTTGTGCTGCTGGACCTTGATATCTACTTCTTAGTCTATGGTATTTCCCAAATACATCACTTCGTATTCATTGTGCAGATACCTAATCTGATCTTCGCATTTTTTGCAGACTTCTCAGCAATTTCTGAGTCACTTGAGAACATGCAATGTTACTACCAGCTAGCTGTACATCACATTTATTTCCACTAATTACTATGGAGGTCAGTGGTGCACCTTACATCCAACTATGCTTAGGAGGGTGTCTGTGTTCAAGAGAAAGGGCCAAAAGAAGTATATACACACTGCTCTACTTTAAGTTTATTCTTTAATGTGGGATACTTCCTCGAGCTGAAGACTCGGTATTTAATTTAACAACATATATAATATCTATAAACACAATACCTATTCCTATCATCTCCACCACGTCAATAACTCTAGCATTTACTGCACCATCATTATATACATAAAGACGTCCATTCTTTTGCCGTTACATCGTTCATTCAAATCTTCCTTTAAGTCCCCATTATTATTTTTACTCAGCTGTCAATGCTGACTTCATCCATTGACATACGTGTATAATCGATGTCAGAATAAAACAGTAAGTTGCCACCTTAAAACTATAATTCACAAATAGCTGACAGTTACTTGCTTCATAAAATCATAGCCTTCCTATTTGCCAAAGGTGAAAATATTTAACACTCAGCTATGTTACTAACTTCTCTAAAACATGGGATAAAATGGTACATCATAGTAATTTGCGTCAACAATATAAAACTGAAGGCCGTTTCTTTGATTCACTTTCTTATATTCTGTAATTCCTATAGGGTTAGGTATGTAATAAGAAGCGACGATAATGCAACTAATATTTTCAGTTCTGTTACTTCTACTCCCGAGTCGACTTACACGCTGGAACATAAATGAATGAGTTGAAAGTGGTTTGTTTAAAAGCCAGTGTATTGATGACAATAATCTATAGTAATTCTACTATTCACAGTATTGTACTTGCTGAGCTATTAAGCTGTAAGAATGGCACTTTATGGAATTGTTTATATAAAATATTTCTGTTGGCCCGTCACAAGATTTACTAGGGATGGATTGTCATATAACATGCAAACACAGGAGTAATTGTACACTCAGAAGAGATAGATAGATAGATAGATAGATAGATAGATAGATAGATAGATAGATAGATAGATAGATAGATAGATAAAAGAAGGATGAGTGAGAAAGCTATTAATAAAGAGAGTAAATGGTTGAGAGATTAAGCATTGGTAGAGGCGAGTGCAACTTAAGAAACAAAAAGCTAGAGGGAGCGGGGAATTGATTGAAGAAGAGGGGGAATGAAGGGTGAAGTAGGAGAAAGCAGTAAATAAACAAGGAGACGAAAAGGTAGTTAAGGGGAGGTTACGATAAGTGAAGGAGAGTTTTGAGAGGTAGGTTTAGAGAAGTGCAACTAAGAATAACAGAAAACAAAACTAACGAAAATTATCAAGACATATCTTATTTTAATCGGAATAATGGATTTTGGCTTTTAGAAGGAAAGAAATTTGAATGATTTTTGTGCTTTTGTTTTATTTATTGAAGTTGCTATAACTGATGTTCCTAATATCGTCGTCGTCGTCGTCGTCGTCGTTGTTACTGTTGTTGTTGTTTTGGTTAAAGCTATTTTATTCCTTTTGTTTCCGAGAAGGTTGGATATAATTTTCTTTTATGCATTATCTTGCCATTTCTTTGGGTACGGTATTCACATGTTGGAATGAATCATGAGAAATCAACAAAATAGCAAAGACAACATACTAATGCATACATATAACCATGGCTATGCGCACATTGAAAAACGCGTTCACACGCACACTCACCCACACATGGGTATACACACCACCACCACCACCACTACCACCACACTGGACACGGTGGTTCTACATATTATGTTTATATTCGGGTGAGTATAAGTGTTGTGTGTGTCTATTTGTGTAATTGTGTTTTTGCGTATGCCGAAATGAAAATACTGAAGTCGCCTATGTGTATGTGTACGTAACGTTCTGTATTTATTTTTAAAGAATTTGCTGAAGGAGAATGAATGAACGAATAACAAGTACAACAATTAAACAAGGTTTGTTTCTATTTTAGACAGACGGTCAACAATTTTTAGCACTTGATTGATATCTTATTTTATTGACCTTTCGGTCAATAGAATAAAATAAAGGAGTAAAGACATGGTTGACGTTGGTGTTTTGAATTCGGAACGTAGAGAGCTAGAATAAACACTGCTGCTGCTACTTCAATGCAGTGTCAAAATTTTAGGGCGTTTTTTTTTTTATTTGTTGTTTTTTTGTGGATACTATTAATTCTGAGAGCGAGCCATAATAAGCATCTACTTCATTTTTCAGTGGTGAAGAAGAAGAAGAAGAAGAAGAAGAAGAAGAAGAAGAAGAAGAAGAAGAAGAAGAAGAAGAAGAAGAAGAAGAAGAAGAACAACAACAACAACAACAACAACAACAACAACAACAACAACAACAACAACAACAGCAGCAGCAGCAGCAGCTGCAGCAACAACAACAATATAAACAGTAATACAGAAGAAGGATTTAGGCACAAGGTTAGCAGACTTGAGGACAGGTAGAGAACCGATACCATCGTTCCCTACTAGTTGACTGGTTTTATGGACTCCGAAAGGATGAAAGGTAAAATTGACCACGGTAGCAATTGAACTCAGTACAAATCATATTGGCCGACGCTCTAACAATTGTACCGTGTAATATTCCTTTCTATAATAGGTCTGAAACTTTACGGGAGAGGACTAGTCGATTATATCAACCTCGGTGCTTGACGGGTACTCCTTTTATTGACCCCGGCGGAATTTGAACTCAGAACATAAAGATGGATGAAATGTTGCTAAGCATTTTGCCAGGCGTGCTAACAATTATGCCAGCTCGCAATCTTTGTGTCGTGTAATATTACAATAGCAGTAATTGTAATACATATAAGAGGAAGAACTACATTAACAACTACTATTACTACTGCTGATGGTAGTAGTAGTAGTAGTAGTAGTAGTAGTAGTAGTAGTAGTAGTAGTAGTAGTAGTAGTAGTAGTAGCAGCAACAGCAGAAGTACTATTACTACTACTGCTAGCAATCAAAACAAGAACAATGGCAGCAACTTTGGCTGAAGTAGTAAGAGTGAAACAATCTTTGTTAACGCCAATAATGCTACCATCAGCAAATGGCAAGGACAATTCTACTGCTAACAATAATGCCAACAACAAGAGACAGGCGAAATTAATCAGTTCTAGCAAGAAGAATAAACGGCAGCAAATATAAGACCACCTTCAGCTCCATTTCCAATAACACCAGAAGAACCAAGACAGCAACATGAACAACAGCGTATATAATTTCTATGTAATATATCTGAAAACCCCTAAAATTTCAGTGAGAAGCCATCAATATTTTTCTTGTATTTTGTGTTTTTATGTTATTGTTGCTTACATTATAACTGCTCTTGTTATTGTTGTTGATCATGTTATTGCTGTTTTTATTATTATTATTATTATCATTATTATTATTATTATTATTATTATTATTATTATTATTAATATCATTATTATTATTATTATTGTTATTGTTATTATTATTATTATTATTGCTGTTGATCCTGTTTCTTGTCATTGATGCGTTTGTCTATGTTTTGCATTGTTTATGTTTTCTGTTTTCAGAGTTCGTAGGATTATCTTTTTTCTAGAAGATTCTCGAGTCTCTTAGAGTTGTTCAACGGTTTAGATGTAAAAACTACAATGAAATACTACATAAAAGCTAGAGGAAGCGGGAAAAGATGAACCGTGTAGAATAGGGAGAGAGAAAACAAAGGGTCCAGTGATGAAAAAGAAAGAAAGAAAGAAAGAAAGAAAGAAAAAGAAGAATAGGAACAACAACATCAACAATAAGCAAAGGTAGAGTTGTTGGTAGAAGCCCATTCGCCAGTAAAATATAAACTTAAAAGAGTGCATGAACTAGGATTTAATAAGTAGATAGAAAATAAGAACAAGTGGCTGGAGAAAAAAAGAATAAATAAGAACAAATAAAAAAAAATAAAAACAAAGAACTATAAAGAGCAATAAATTTAAGAAGAAATATTAAGACAAACAGAGAAGACAAGAGGAATGATAACAGAAAAAGACATAGAGAAAGAGAGATTGGAATGTCAATATGAAAGTAAAATGTTTAAGAGAAGTACAAGATTGGTTAGATTGCAATATTGAGATTGATGAGGAAGTTCTTGTTCAGGGTATCGTCATCTTTACAACTAGTATGCAAGATTTTCAACCCCAAGTAGTGTAGAAGCTGCATGAAAAGAAGTTGACACGAATTTTTTGGTTTAAGTGGGATAAAATTATCTACACGGAGTGTAGGGGGATAGAAAACTCTGAAACTCAAAAACTGATTTTCTGTAGTTACATTTACGTGCAAATATGCAACAAAGTAATATATTTCAGAAGGGAAATGAAATGTGTGCTGTTTAAACTTTGTTTTGTTGGGCAATGTCGACGTAAAGTGAAATAGCCTCAACCGGAAAGTATAACAGGTCAATGTTTCAGTTCACCACTTTTTCTACTATTTACGCAATAAGAAAATATAACCAACAGAAACGTTAACATCAAAGCTCGTTCTATTAGAAATAACAGGTAAATCGTTTCCCAAGTCACACCCTACCATCTCAAAAAGGACCAGATAATTAAATCCTTGAAACAATAAGCTTAAAAGTAAGAGTACAGTTATGATAAGAATGCCTCTGATCATAATAAGTCTTCTCTATTACTGCCGATATCCTAAAACTAATAATAAATAAGATATTAACATTTAACATTGGCACAATTCCAAAAATTCGTAAGGAATGAGATTTAGCCGATTGGATTGACTCTAGAATATTAATGCAATTTGCTTTATCGATCTCATTTAGGGGAACTAGAATACCGAATTTGGCAAGATTTGAAATCCCAACAGTGAGGAATTAAATTATATTTTATAAAGTATTTTATGCAGTACTCCACCGTTTCTATCTATTTACTATCCTAAGAGATTAATTAAATATTTATTGAAAACCTGTCACAACAGTACAAAGACTATTTAAAGTGATTAATGTAAATTTATACAAAGTAAAATCTTTTAACAGTAATCATCATTTTCAGAAGAAACAACATATTATAAATACAGCTAAAACTAAAAGTTGAGGGGTTTTTTTTTATATCCAACATCTTTATGCAAATTCATCTGAATTGCAAATACAAACTTCAAAATGTATACTCAAAAACTAGTTGCTCGTTTTCAACTTTTTTCTCATTACGTGATCCATCTTTGCGAGAGATCAAACAATCACAGCAGTTAAATATTGCTTTATATAGTCACTGACAGTTTATTGAAAACTTAATGGTAATAATTTTATTTTTATGTAGTTATTCTGATTTCATTCATTAATTCCGAATCTTGAGGCATTGAGACCATTGGTTTATGCAGAAAGTGGAGTAAAGGTTAATGTCAGTATTGATTTCATTGACTGACAAAGGGATTTCGAATTGTTTTGTCCCTAATTAATTATCTATTCGTAGAATGAATGATAGACATACTCGTATTGAAGCATATTTCTGGGTTTACATTGAGATAATCGTGACATACGTAGTTATAAGTTCGAGATTGGAACTATTCTTATATCTGAATGAATTTATACAACTCCTCGCCCTTTCACTTTTCACGAAAAACTCTGATTCAATTAATTAGCCCTTTTTATTAATTACCTCTCGTAATTTATTGAAACGTCGTTATGGCTGTGAAAAAAAATATTGATTTAAACAACGTGTTGCCATTTTAATAAAAAAAAGTACAAATAATATGAGGATCACATTGAGGAAAACGATGTTGAAGATCAAAAAATTTACTATTATCATTATTATTACTGTTAATGATATTCTTATTATTATTATTTACTTTAAAATGCTTTCTAGTTGAAAAGCAAACATTATACTGTTATGCTAATAAATCTGGGAAATGAAATTTAGATTTGAAAACCTTATGTTGTTGCAACATAGCAACTTAAAAGCGTTTGGAAATTAAAAATATTCCGTGAAAAAAAAACTGATATTGCATATGGCCGCTGAATACTTATCAGGTTTGAATATGATAAAATGGACAAGAACAGTTCAAGAGTGAGCTGCTAGTGGTGGTGGTGGTGGATTTGGTTTTGGTGGTCGTGATGGTTGAGGAAGGCGGTTAAAATTATACAATAACTTAGATAAAAGGGACTCTGAACGAAAACATGATATGATTACTTTGAACGGCAAAATCTAAGAATCAAACTTGCTGGAAATTTGATTTTCTTTCTAATTTTCTTCAAATATGAATAATTGCAGTTGATTTCTATTGCTTGTTAAATTTAGATATCAATTTCCAATCCATATACTTTACGTCACTTCCGTACTTCTAATATATTTAAAATTCAGTAGAGTGTGTCACGTTCATTATTTTGCAAATGGATGTACAATGTCCTTACAAAATTAAATAATTTACGCTTAACTCTTGACTCAGTATCAGTATAAAATAAATGTTGTTTTAATTTATTCGAAACTATTGATGCGAAAATGAATATAGTCATAGAATCAAAGCCTTTCTGTTGGTTAGTGGGAAGTTCTAAAGTTCATTATATAAAAAATGCCCAAGGGACCAATTTTCTTGTTGATTACAATTGCTTCGTAAATTAAACGGGTTAGAGTTAAATTTACCGACAGAGAAGACTAGTATATTAAAGAAGACTGCAGTATATTAAAAAAAACATTCTCTTCACACATAGTAACCATTTCAAGATAAAGAAATGATGAAATACATCTAGTGAATTTGAAACCAAAATACATGAGCTACTAAACACTATATACTCCAGTCAGTCACACTGATTTCAAATTTTGACACAAGACCAGTAATTTCGGAGGAAGGAGTAAAATAATTACATAGACTCCAGTGTTCAACTGTTACTCGTTTTATCGACCCAGAAAAGATGAAAGACCAATTAGACCTTGGCGGAATTTGAACTGAGAACGTAAAGATGGACAAAATCCAGTCAGTCATATTAACAAAAGTTCTATTATATCGTTTGTGTTTATTTTTATATTAATTGTTAATGACAATACTTATTGATATTACTTTTGGTTGAGGCATTGACAAAAAGTATGACTAGCTAACTAAAGTGTACATGGTGTCATACACGCAGTTTCAGGTGTCAATGTGAATTCTTTGTGATGATATTCGTAACCATAGATTCTACTCTGTATAGAATAACTTCTCCGTTATCAGAACCTAAAGATGTGAAAGTCAATAACACAGGCATTCTTTTTCTTTCAACCACTCCCTTGAAGATTTATTGATTTATGAAAACTATTTTACATTTAAACAATGTAGACTGTACTAATTTTCAATAATTATATATAATATTTAGCCGACGGACGCAATATATGCAAAGACGTGTGACAGGCAAGCAGAGTTCCAAGAAAGGTTTCTAACTGCCCTGTATGTCAGCTCCCTTCATTTCCATCTCTAATAGGGAAAGATACGCAATATATATATATGTATATATATATATATATATATATATATATATATATATATATATATATATATATATATACATATATATATATATATATATATATATATATATATATATATATATATATATATATATATATATATATATATATATATATATATATATATATATATATATATATATATATATATATATATATAAAGTTAGCAGACTAAGGGATAAAATATCTGTATTTACTACTGGTATCAGTTGCCTGTGTTATCACTGGTCGTGGGCATGGGTATGCAGGTACACTATGTTCGTAGGGTACAGGTAACAACGGAATAAACAAAAGAATATCAGGAATCAAATTTAAATAATCAGAAAATGGAGAAAACTTTAGATCAACACGCAAATCAATTGGACCACCTCTGTAGATTATTTTTTAATAAAAAAACATTACATAACATTTATGTAACACAACAATTCTTACGGCCGTTTCCGCTTCAAATGCCAGTCAGTGCCTACGAAAGAATTGCGAAAATAATATTCTTCAACTTCATAAGTTATTCTAACTGGAACATGGAAATTCATCAGAGTGAATACAAAAGCGTTCAAAAATTAAATAAAAGGAAGAAGGAATAGGAAAGAAAACATGACCTGGAGAAGAGGTCTGGAGGGCTAAAATATATTAAAATCATAGCATCTTCACTCATAGGGCTTCAAAGTCATCAGTTGGTAAAAGAATAATCTAGCAATGGTCTAGGGAAACAAATTTTCAGGTTATTTCCATATAGAGGGGGAACCAAGATGTTTTAAAAGTTGTGAAAAGAAGTTACCAAAAAAAGTACAAGAAAATTACTAACATATCTAGAAAGAGAGCAATACTTATAACATAGGTATTGCTCTCATTCTAGACATATTAGTAATTTTCTGACATTTTTTTTTCTTAGTTTCTTTTCACAACTTTTAAAACATCTTGATTCCTCCTTTATATGGAAATAACCAGAATTTTTTTTTCCTTAGACCATTGCTAGATCACTCTTTTACCTACTGTCTTCGAAGCCCTATGCTTGAAGATGGTATGATTTTGATATATTAGGCCACCAGGCTTCTTCTCCAGGTCATGCTTTTTTTCCTATTCCCTCTTCCTTATGTTTAATTTTTGAACGCTTTTGTATTCACTCTGATGAAGCTCTATGTTCTTGCTCGAATATCCTGTGAAGGTGAAGAATATTATTTTCGTAATTCCTTCGTATGCCATGTTTTGTATTAAAAGATAATCTACAGATGTGGTTCAATTGATCCGTGCGTTGATCTAATGTTTTCTCCATTTTCTTATTATTTAAATTATATATATATATATATATATATATATATATATATATATATATGGCTTGTAAACACCTTCCATGCTGAAATTGTATGTATATATATTGTATATATTGTATATATATATATATATATATATATATATATATATATATATATATATATATATATATATATATATATATATATACAATATATACAATATATATAGATACAATTTCAGCGTGGAAGGTGTTTATAAGCCATTTAAATACACACAAAAACTGTTAGATTCACTTGAACATTTAAATGTAATTTGCCAGAATATTTTTGTCGTTATATATATATATATATATATATATATATATATATATATATATATATAATTAACATAATAGGGTAAAAATTTGATATTAATTAATATCAATTTAAAACCGGCAAACCAGCGCATTAAAAGAATCAGAAGATTCAGAAAAATGTTCTGAGATCTCAAAAGGATTATTGTATATGTATATATAAAAGAGACCACTAAGTGGGCTGCTAATGTGCTAGAAAAAGATCACTTAAAAATTCACAAAAAAAATTCAGCGAAGCAAAAACATACGGGCGAGACTAGTGAAACTTATAGAACTAAAACTAAAACTTTTGAATATTACTCTTTATAATTTAATAGACCCCTGTGCACGTGTTTTCATTCGTTGGGGACAGCTAGCACATGATTCTGTTGGATTATAATCTTTATGGCAGTCTGTACTGAGGAAAAACAGATATTTTTGGTAAGAAAGTATTGATTTTGAAACCATGGTCTACAGATAACCTATTTATTTCTATAATTTTCACTAGTCTCACCCGCATGTTTTTGCTTCGATGAATTTTCTTTAAGAATTTTTAAGTGATCTTCTTCTAGCACATTAGCAGTCCACTTAGTGGTCTCTTTTATTTATATATATATATATATATATATATATATATATATATATATATATATA
Source organism: Octopus bimaculoides (assembly GCF_046866305.1). NCBI lineage: Eukaryota > Metazoa > Mollusca > Cephalopoda > Octopoda > Octopodidae > Octopus > Octopus bimaculoides. The sequence continues at coordinate 24,882,625 of NC_142940.1, forward strand.
TATATAAAGAGAGAGAGAGAGAGAGAGAGAGAGAGAGAGAGAGAGTGAGACAGAGAGAGAGAGTGAGACAGAGAGTGAGAGAGAGAGTGAGAGAGAGAGGAGAGTGAGAGTGGGAGGCAGATAGATAGATAGATAGATAGATAGATAGATAGATAGATAGATAGATAGATGTTACGCTTCAGCATCAAATGGAGTCTTGTCTACAGTTGTGTGTTACGGCCTTTTGAGAGTGTGGCGAGGCCCAGAATCGAAGTCGTACACGTTCGATAACTAGGCACAGTCTACACTTGAGTCAGACGACGTGCTCTGGCTGCCGACCAATCAGCTTGCAAAAATATCATTCTACATCAGAGAATGTTCTACGACGTCTCCGCGCTTTTGTAGTTATATAAGTACAACGCGGGTAAACAAATCAGTGAGCGACGCACTTCGAAAGCACAAGCAAGAAGCCCCTATTTCGACAAGTTTTCCTTGACTGAAGTTCAACCCCGATTAAAAAGGAATTCTTCACGTAGAAAGGACAATCATCATTCCCGCCTCTCACGCAAAGCTAATCCCTTTTGTTTGTAGTTTAATTACAACTACGTTCGTTTCTAGTACACTAAATCATACTACTTGCAAACTGTGGTGTGAGTATTGTAATTTACTTCCATATAATAAACATTATGTCAACAATGTTCATAATTGGTTTATTATGGAACTACAGACAGTTAATCTTAATATCATCCAACAAATACCCATTAACCAACGGGAGAAAAGATCTTCATTCAAAGTCGAAGAATATGTATTGCATTTGCACTACTTCCCTCTTTGTGGATGGCATCCATGTTACAAATTTCAAATTCCCTTATCTCTTTTTGCAATAAAAAGACATATTCATACAAAGGGAATGCATAGAAGCTGAAATAACCGCCTTTACAGCATGACATATTATTTCAAATAGAATTAATTCGCTAATGTTTTTAGAAGGGCAAGTGTGCCATAAAATCTCATCTTTTTCACTTAACCATGTAACACCTTATTTTGTATGAGAAATCAATATTCTCCAATACTCTTGTTAGATATTAACCAAAATAGTACTTTATGTTAAAGTGAATTCGAAAGTTACATAATTCTTCCGTAGCTTTGTGCTACTATTAACTTAAGAAAGCTACTGCAGCACTGTATATATATATATATATATATATATATATATATATATATATATATGTATGTATGTATGTATGTATGTATGTATGTACACGCATATATATACGTTTATGTATGCATTATGTGTGTACATGCATGTATATGTGCGTATGTGTGTCTGAATGTATGTGAGATTAAAAGTTTCTACCAATGCCTACACCGTATAGAGAAGAGATTGATGCCATAACTTGGAAGGCACAAATCCTTTGAGAGAACAAAAATAAAGTCGATGGTTACATACAAATGTTATTGCATGAAAAAATATCTCATGCAACATGAGATTTCTCTTTTTTATGATTATGCACATCCTAGAATATGGTAATACTGCTTATTTCGATGGGTTTTGTGGGTTTTTACTTCATACTTTTGTTTTCGGCTTCGCTTTGTTACAAACGATGGAAGCTTTAGAGGATACTTTTGAATCCTCAACCTCTCAAAAAGAGTTGAGAAGATATTTTTGGAATGGTCAAAAGAATAAGGATTTCTAAAGTCTTGTATTTATTATCAGAGGAATGTTTTACAAAACGTAAAGTGTATGTCAATGTTTCGATTTGATTAATTTTTCCTTCTCGATTCACCAACGAAAAATTGTGAAACTGACTGAAAAGCTGCTGTCAAACTTGGTTGTCACCTACTTGCAGAAACAGAGAAAAGCATGTGTCAACTGTCAAAAGGAATTGAATAAATAAAAATATCCCGCGCTAGTAACATGGAAACAACTGCAACAAAATTAAAAAGTATTTCCTAAGCATCATGAAGCTGAAAATTTCCAAGACAAACAGATATGTAAATCAACAATATCTATAGCGTACTTAGCAGAATGGAGGAGAAAACTATTTATTACTTGTCAGAATAAAATTTCTGATTCCATTGAGAGCTCTGGTCAAGAAGTATCTAAATATTTATTCCGCATTAACATTGCTAGTTATTTCGTTGTAGTTTAGTCTTTCTAAAGGATAACTACAAAACCGAAAGTGTATTATTTATTATCTTGACTACTGAGTTAGCAGAATTGATATATCGCATCATACGATGAGAAAGAAATTCATTAAAAACAGCATAACAAACTTCTAAAAGAATGCTTCCATTTTCTAAAATGGAAAATTTTTGATAAACTAGTAAAACACAGTTCTCACATGTTTTCATACGCATACGTATACACAGACAGACAGACACAAACACATGCATATATATATATATATATATATATATATATATATATATATATATATATATATATATGTATGTATAGACACACATATAAATCTATGTCTGTATCTATGCCTAAGTATATATTATGCGGGCTAATTACAATACCAAATATCGAGACAGATACTAAATTTTAAGTTATTATCATGCAAAATATTGCAGCTTTTAGATGTCTCGATTTCCAGCCGATGGATCAACAGGTATAAGAAGTTTAAGGAAAAGTTAGTAAATATAAATGATACAGAAGGAGATATATAGTTTAAAAGGATATATATGTGTTTGTGTGTTTATGTATATAAATCGAATATAAAAGAAAAAATAAGGCCAAAACATCAAAAGGATGTACATAGTGTATGTATTAGGTTAATGCTCAGTTTAAGCTGAAGACAAAGTGAGGTTGACGTTTCGAGAATTAATTTTCATCAGAGAGAAGAAACAGGAGAAGTCTGAAGAGAAGGTAAAAGTGGCCAGAGAAGAGCGTGTGCGTGGTTTACATGGCTTAAGTGACCGGAAGTGGTCATATATATATTCTTTATGTTTGTTTACGGGAAGCTCTTACTTTATTATGTTGGCTACAGCCTAATGATACTAACTAGCAATAGCAGTTGTATGGAGTTGTATCGAGTTGTACCTACATATTGGAAGATAAATATAGTAGTAGTAATAATAATAATAATAATAATAATAATAATAATAATAATAATAATAATAATAATAATTCATGGATGAAATAAATATTCTAATGAATCGCTACGTACGTTTCCACATATCACGTGTTTCTTACGATCATAGTCAGTATTCTCAGGATGATTACAGTACAGTCAGTAGTATTCATGGATATCGGGTGGATCCTATTCATGTGTTCATTTCCTCATGCTTCCAGTGTTAATGCCATATTGCCTGAGGAAATGAACATATGAATATGATCCACCCGATATTCATGGCTACTACAGACTGTACTGTAATCGTCCCAGGAGTATGATCGTAAGAAAAATGTCATGTGTGGGAACGCACGTAAGGATGCATTAAAGTATTTATAAATCCTATCCATGAACTATTGTTATTATTGCTCCACAGACCGTACTACCTGGAGGAGTATGGTCAAAACTGGTACGCAGCATTTTGAGGATGAGCGGACTAGACTTCGCGAAGAAAAACGGAGACAGCTCAAGGAACGTCAGCAACATCCTTGACGAGCTCATCTTCGTCGGAGCCCTCTTCGCTGCTCTCAGTGTAATCGGACTTGTACCTTCAGAATCGGCTTTTTCAGCCACGAGAGGGCCTGCCAACGCCATCAAGACAACCCCTAAGGATCAAAGCCGACGTCGTCATCTGTCAAGATCGACTGCCTTAAGAAAGTAAGCATATATATATATATATATATATATATATATATATATATATATATATATATATATGTATATATGAAGAACACCATTTCTTTTAAAACACAACTAAGTTCTAATTTAACTTTTTTAATTAAAGCTCTTTTTTATTTCATATCTAAGTGTGATACCCTTATAGTATGTTTGCAACCTTAAGTTACTAAATTCATTTTCATCTACGCTTACAATCTATCTCAGCCTCATTTTCATGTAAACATATTTTCTATTGAAAGCACGTCTTTGTTAAACATAATATAGAAATATATAGCACGTGTTAAGAGTATATTCAAAAGGCCGGAAAGTGAAACTTGTGTATCAGAGTTCTACAATTCACTTGAGATCGATATATTGTACTTTACTTTGACAGCCACTTTCTTTCGAATTCTTTTTCAAAATAGAAACGATGTACACACACAGAAGCACGCGCGCGCGCACGCAAAGGTACATGGACTGTATTTACAGCGGAAGTACCGGATAATCGATGAAATTTTTGTAATCCTGTGGTTATGAGTTCAGTTTCTCCCATGGAATATACTTTCTCGTCTTATCTAAATAATTTGGCTACATTGTCAGAATGCCCACAGTCTTATCACAATGCGCTGAGGATATAAATTTAGTATGAAATACTTTTATACTGTTAACTGCATATAAAATCTATGAAACTGTAATAGTTACAACCAGTACATGAGTTCTAAACGATGAGACTGACCCCCAACATCGTGTAATAGTAGATATTTTGATATTGTCGCCTACATGTATTGCGATATAAAATTGACTGAAATAGTATTTTATTTTATATCATTTGGTTTATTTCACTCTTCGAATGAAATGTTTTTACCAAATATGTCAGGGAAATTAAGATAAAAACTGCCGAAACTAGACTAATATAAGCTGATAATAGCTACTGTTCTTTCAGCCATTCGCTCTGCTACAAATCAAACTTACATTTGTAATATTGCTGTAAGGAGATGAATGCAAATCACTTCCGTTTTTGTGTGCAATGAGAAAAACGGCCAACTTAGCAGCCTGCCCATTGTTAGTATACGTTATTTTAAGAAATCTCGATCATTCAGTACTTACTGTGTAACTTTGCATTTTATATATATATTTGTGTTAAGTAAAAGGCAGCGAGCTAGCAGAAACGTTAACGTGCCGGAATTAATGCTTAGTAGCATTTCGTCCGTCTTTACGTTCTAAGTTCAAATTCCGCCAAAGCTGACTTTGCCTTTCAGCCTTCCGGAGATGGTAAAATAAGTACCAGCCGAAGACTGGAGTCGATGTAATCGACTTGTTACCTCTACCAAAATTTCAGGACTAATGCCTATAGTAGAAAGCATGCTTGCCTTAAGCTAGGTTGTTTGTATGATATAAACATCCTGTTAAAGCACCCATGATGATATAGATAGATAGATAGATAGATAGATAGATAGATAGATAGATAGATAGATAGATAGATAGATAGACAGACAGACAGACAGACAGACAGACAGACAGACAGACAGACAGATATGCATGTGTGTGTTGACTGACAGAGAGACGGCTAGATACGCGGAGACATAGCGCAGTTATGACTTTATGTACATACATTTACATGTATATGCATATAAGTATACATACATACATACACAGATACATAGTGTTCCGACAAAATTTGATTTTAATGTCTCCTTTTTTCTTTCAGTAACAGCTTCCTGTATCAGGGAACAGTCAACGACGTTCGAGAGCATAAAGGTTAAAGTTGAGAAAAACTTAAGTTGAGAAAAACTTAAGTTGAGAAAAACTTAAGTTGAGAAAAACTTAGCCTACCTGGAGACTGGAAGCCATCATAATATTGTAAAAGAGTGATTGTGAAGCTGTAAACACCAGGAAGCGACACAGCAGATGTCTTGAGTGCAACGGCACGACGGAGTTCATCCCTAAATCTTCGTCAATCCCTGGCTAGAGAGAGTTACTGCTAGTAGACCATTAATGCGTGGCAGTGGGATTCGCGGCTCCTTGCCAATCCTCCAGAGTCACAAGTAATTGTTGAAGAACTTCTACGACTTTACCAGCCCCGATTTCTGGCTCCCTAATCCCCCGACTTTAATCATATGGGTTACTAGGTGTGGTGCGTGGTTCAGAAAAGCCTGATCAGTCCTGCCTGTAACACAAGAGCCGAGCTGGTGGCGAAGATCAAAGAAGTGTCAAAGATCTTCACAGGGACACAGTGACGAACGAATGCGCCAGGTTCCGAAACCGTTTCAGGGTTGTGGTGGAAGTTGAGGGAGGCTACTTTGAGCGAACTGTTATCTCCCAGCCATTTTTTCATGTTTTTATTTTTGTAAATACTTTTACTTTGGAAGGGATATTATTTTCCTTTTATGTAAATTTTCGTATTGAGACCGACACCATGTATACACAAATACACAAACTCATGCACACGCACACTCTCACACACACATACATATATATTATAGGCGCAGGCGTGGCTATGTGGTAACAATCTTGCTCTCCAACCCCATGGTACCGGGTACAGTCCCTCAGCGGGGCAGCTTGGGGAAGTGTCTTCTACTGCTGCTCCAGGCCGATCGAAGCCTTTTGAATGGATTTGGTAGATGGAAATTGAAAGAAGTCCGTCGTATATGTGTGTGTGTGTGTGTGTGTGTGTGTGTGTGTGTGTGTGTGTGTGTGTGTGTGTGTGTGTGTGTGTGTAGTTTATATCCAGTTAGAAGAAGAAAATGGAGATAAGGAAGTTAATTATTTATCATTAACAAATTGGTCATCTTCGTTTCTTACAGCCGTTTCAATTACTACTCAATAATCTAATTACAAATTTGTACATTAAATTTGCATTTATGTAACATGAACATAATTTAATCAGGAAAAAAAGATGTGCCTTGGGTTGTTATATGTGGACCTGTCAATTCAGTTCAACAGAAATCAATTGATAAGTCCACGTATAACATCCTAAGGTACATCTTTTTTCTCTGATGAAATTATGCTCAGGCCACATAAATGCAAATTTAATGTACAAATCTGTAATTAAATTATTGAGTATTAATTGAAACGGCTGTAAGAAGCGAAGATGACCAATTTGTTAATAATAAATAATTATTAACTTCCTTATCTCCATTTTCTTTCCTTCTTTTAACTGGATATGCCTATTGTTTTAAGGGAATTTCCTTGAATGCATCCATCCCTTCACGACGTTAATAAGGTAATTAGGTAATTACCTTAAATTTAGGATGACGCTGGCATCGCATATTGATGTCACCGAGGTGGTTGTTCAAAAATTAAACAGCGTACATGCTTTTCTGAAGCGTTGCAACTAGTTGATGGTATTTTATGCAATTATATGTAATACGAGAAGTTAACCAATAAAAACCGGAATTTTGCAATATTATTTTATTCACTTAGTTTTACATGTTTACATTTTTATCACCTTCAAAGTATTCTTTATTTGAAACAATGCATCGGTTCAGACGCGTTTTCCACTGTTGAAACAGTCATGGATCTCTTGCTAAGTGATGCCTTTTAATGCTTCCAATCAGTTTTCGTCACTAGTGATGACCTTCAGAAAAGGTCCGGATCAACATCTAACTCTTCTGTGAGTTCACAACACACATTCAGTCCATTCAGTCGTGAACAAGCGAGGCACACATCTTGCTGCGACTCTTTTCATTTGCAATTCCTGACTCAAAATTCATTGGAAGGATCTCTAGGACACGCTGGTCAAATCAACAAGTCCGTCAACTGTTCGGCGATGGTCTACCAAGATGGGGTCATGAATTTTTGTGATGTTCCATTCCTTCAGGAGGTCGACAGTCGTTCTGAACGAGATTGGTCTTCAAGTGACAAGTGACCATTCCTAAAGCGTGTAAACCACTTGTAAACTTGTGGTTTGCTCATGGCAGCGTCCTTGTAAGCTGCTTGAAGCGTGAATGCTGTTTCGATCGCCGTTTTTCCCAGCATAAAATAGAATTTCACCGAAGTATGCTGTTCCGTTTCAGCCATCGCAAGAATCGACGAACAGGGAAGAAGCACTGCAAAACAAAGATGCATCACGTAACAGCACGACTTGACACATCATCGGTCGGCAGACTGATGCCTGAGGGTCGCACCAAGTGGCTTCTAGCGGCGGAAGCCTGGACTACAACGGGCTTGTCTCACAGAGAACGTTTCCGATTACTTATTGATGTCTCTTTTTATACATATATATGAAGGTTAAGCTTCTTTACTCAGCTATTCATTATTTCCCTTAGACAAATGTAGCCTATACCGATCACAACAACTATACACGTAGACATATATATCCGTATATACACATGTATATGCACACGCACGCATGCATACATGCATCCATGCCTACACGTATGGATTTACGCCTTCCTACCTGTATACATACTCATATACTTAAATGCTTTCATATACTCATAAACGTTATGTAGGTTGTATTGGTCAGCCGCTTGTGATTGTTTCCTTCAAAATTTGCGAGTGGTGGAGAGAGAGAATATGCAGAAAAGTGGTTTGTGATCTGCAGCTTCTTTACTCAGAATACGTTATCATTTCTAGCAATAATTGATGCGTTAGGTTAAGTTATGTAATTTCTAAATGAGAATTTCGAAAACAGCACTTTCAGGCAGTGTGTCACAAAATAACACGCCGTTTGGAAATACGCACATAAACGAAACTGCGAAACTATTCGAGACATTTCTAGAATTCTACATGATACAAATCAATTTTGTAATCCAAATTCCATTTGAATTTGCTTTCTTGTAAAAGTGTGCATTGAATAAATCTGCAATATATAAAATAAATTATAAATTACTAAAATCTGTATATATGTAATGCATGCATGTATGTATGTATGTATGTATGTATGTATGTCTTTATGTATATATGTGCGTATGAGTGTATGCATGTATGCATATATGAGGTGTGTGACTTTATATGTGTATATGTGTGTTTATTAAATACAAGCATAATTACATAAACATGTATAAACATTAGAGGGAATCAGTTGACGTGTTACAGAAATTTATTTCAAGATATGTAGGAAATTGATAGTAGAACGAGAAGTAAGAGTCATTGATTCAACATTGGCTCGTCAGAAATCTCCAAGAATGTAAGATTTCAGCTAAATAGCCATTACAGTTTCCTGAGCAGACGATTGGTTCCTGTTGCTGATTATTTCACTTGTCTCGCCCTTCACAATCTATTATCTTACAAGATATCTTTCTTAATGTTGCACATAATTTTAACTAACACCCAATTGAAAGAAATGATATGATACTTTTTCTTTTTGTCTTGCAGTTGTTCTTGGGAGATATTTTTTTAGTCGCTTTCATCCACCTTTGCCATTTGAGATCTTTTTTCTTACTGTTCTTTCTTTGTATGGATTATGAGAAAAGTAAGACAGTATGTGTTACATATTTAGCGGACACATTGTTAAATACGTATACGTCAGTACGTTATTCCTTCTTCCTAATACGTAGATGATCATATTTTTAGATGAACTCTAAAAATAGCTGAGATCAATTTTCGATGCTTACTTGCATAAAATTATTTTGGCTTTGTCACTGATCTCCAAGGTAAGCACAAAAAGCAGAATCCCATTCCCTATTCTATATATTTAAAACCTGTTTGTTAAGATATTGGATAACCAATTGAGATACTGACAGATGCAACACTTTAAGCTTAATACTAAGCTTTCCCGTCCAAATAATTCCAATTAATTACTATTTAATATAATTTACGTTGTAAAAATCATCAATGATTCGGAAATGTTTCTTTCTGTTTAAACATGAGATATTCGATGTAACACTAACATCAAGCATAGAAAATAATATTAATGATAACTTACACAATAGTAAGACAAAGGTGTTTATCTTAACGACACTATATGGAATATCCTCGTGAGAATTTGAACTGAGAACGTACAAAGTCTAAATAATGTGAAATAGTCAATTAGTCTGTAACAGAATTTAGGGGCAAAGATATTCTCAAATTCAAGTTCTGGTTAGAATAGCTGCAAATTAGAGGACTCCTGCAAAGTCTCCTCGGGATTAGATGCAAATAATGAAAGTTATCGCTTTTATAGGCTCAGAACTGTTTCTGTCAAGTAAACATCACAATGTTTTCAGAAACATAGCAGACATCTCCTTTACCTCAAGCTTTACATGTGCACCTATCTTCAACCAACCTGCTTTGGTTCTAACACCATATTTTATCGATTACAGCTTTACATAAGTTGCTAGGGAGATTAAAATAAATATGTTTTCAAAAGCGTCCTGTATCATCCATTATTACTGAAATTGCACCATGGCAATGATAAAATAGGTGATTGTTTTGTTTAAGATAAGTTTACATGACAGAACATTAAGTGGCAATTGGTAAGTCACTAATGCGTATATACACACCATACACAGATACACAGATACATATATGTATATACATATATACTCGCGTAAATAGGCATAAATGTATATACACACACATATATATTACATGTATGGGTGTATATGTATACATCATCTGTGCGTGCGTAAGTGTATGCGTGCGTGAGTGTGTGTGTGTGCGGTTGTGTGTGTGTGTGTGTGTGTGTGTGTGTTTGTGTGTGTGCGTGTGTGTGTACCAAAACAATGTAACTTCAATTGGTATCATTAGGCTGCAACGGGAATAATAGTATAGGGACTTTTATATGCATATTCAAAACGTTTCTCGTAAACGCACTTTAGGGATATATATATATATATATATATATATATATATATATATATATATATAGTAAATCCCCCCCAAAAAAAACGAAGAACAAACAAAAAAACAACAACTCAAGGACGGGGTACATGTAAAGTATTAGCAGATGCTCATGGAAGGAAAGAAAGATGGTTTAACGTTTCGAGCAAAGCTCTTCTTCAGAAACAGGAGAAAGTCCAATAGTAAAGGAATCGCCAACAATTTGCATGTGGTTACATTTTGAAATATATATATATATATATATATATATATATATATATATATATATATATATATATAGGGAAAAGAACCAAGTTTCAAGAACTCATCGATGAAAATCCACTATCCACTATGTGTGAGAGTTTGTGTGTGTGTGTGCAAGCATATATATATATATATATGTTATTATTATTATTATTATTATTATTATTATTATCATTATCATTATTATTATTATTATTATTATTATTATTATTATTATTATTATTATTATTATTATTATTATTATTATTATTATTTTTACTATTATTTGATTGAACGCCACGAGTCTATTTCCAAGTAAGTTTATTTCTATCTTTTTGATGCAACTCTATGCAATACTGTTTTCTCCCACTTCGTTTTCATCCTTTCTCTAATTCCCTTTTTTCTCCTTTCACCGTTTTCTATCTGTCTCTCTTTCCCCCCTCTTTCTCCTGTTCTCTCTCTCTCTCTCTCTCTCTTCCCTTCTTTATATATATACATATGTATATATATACATGTATGTATACATATGTATATACATACATATTCATATAAATATATATATGTATGTGTGTGTGTATGTGTGTGTGGGTGGGTGGGTGTGTGTATATGTATGTTTGAGGACGTAACTTCCTCTTAAGGAACTGTCTATATATATAGACAATTAAAAGTTATGGCTTATCGCCTATACTGCTAAGCACTTTATAGGTGCAAACCTAATGATCACTCAATGACGGGTAAAACTTTTAACAGCCTACAAATATATATTACTGTTCTAATGCTTTACAATTTGCTTCTTTTTTCGGATATATGAATTACTGACGATATATATTTCATAGAAACAGACGTGGCTGTGTGGTAAGAAGCTTGCTTCCCAACCTCATGGTTCCGGTTTCAGTCCCATTGTGTGGCACTTTGCCCAACTGTCTTCTGCTATAGCCTCGGGCCGACTAAAGCCTTGTGAGTAGATTTGGTGGACGGAAACTGAAAGAAGCCATCATAGATAGATAGATAGATAGATAAATAAATAAATAAATGTTTGTGTGTCTGCGTTTGTCCCTACCATCGCTTGGCAAACGATGTTGGTGTGTTTACGTCCCCAAAACCTGGCGGTTCGGCAAAATTAATCGATAGAATAAGTACTAGGCTTACAAAGAATAAGTCGTGGGGTCGATTTGTTCGACTAAAGGCAGTACTCCAGCATAGGCGCAGTCAAATGACTGAAACAAGTGAAAGAATAAAAGAATAAAAGAATATATATATATATATATATATATATATATATATATGAAATTCATGTAGTTATGTCTTTGTTGTTTTTCTTTTTACTTCTTTTTGCATTCTTCTGTTTTGGATTTAATTCATCGTGACACTAGTATAAGATATTTTCTCACTGACATCTTTCGTATATTCAATCTGGGAAACTTTTCATTCTAATTACTTGTTTCATCAGGGAAATATCCAATGACACGAACATAGTATGTTAAGAAAAAGTAATGCTGTAGCTTGGACAATAACCCTAAGCTCATGCAGTCACGTGTGTGTGTGTAGACAGATAGGCAAGAGAGGCATACACACACGCATATATACATTCATACATGCATACATACATACATACATACATACATACATACATACGTACATACATACCTTGTATGTGGTGGCGATTGGAACAAAATGTACTCAAAGCCATTTGTACAATATAGATTATTTTATTTAGTGAGTTCAAACCGAGTGGTTAATGCTAAAAGTTTCCTACATATTACCTGTGCCAAAATGACAGGCAGATATTTTGGTCTGAAACCAATAACATATAGCACAGATGTAGGAAGATGGCGAATGGAACATAAATTTCTGATTCCTCAGCTGAGATTTCACATGGGCGTAACGCTACTTCATCAGTAAGCCGAAAGATTTCACATAAATATAGGGCATAGCAGATGTCTTTGAAGAAAGCTGGTCATCAAAGAGCAATAATTACATTTAAACACATCAACAGAGAGGTGCTAAATGCTGGAATTTAAATAGGTGCACACGTATACGAAAGTAACACAATTAACATACTCATTTGATACATAGCGTGACTACTAACACACATGGATGTACATGTGTGTGTGCGCGCGTGCGAGCGCGTGTGCGTATGTGCATATGTGTGTGCATATTCTTGGAATTGGTTCATTTACCTTCTGTAGAGGAGAAAAAGAGATAGTAGAAATTACTCGCTCTTTTATGAATCCAAGTCACCATTTAGTACATGCGAACATAAAATGTGTAAAACCAAATCTATGTGAAATACGCTTCCAAATACAAGGTAACATTGAATGTTAACGCCTATATATATAATTTTATAACAAAAGGAATACGTTCAACAAATAGACTGAAATAGAAATTGCTGATATGGACAAATTAAAATACTTCAGATTTCGTCCGTTTTTACGTTCTGAGTTCAAATTCCGCCGAGGTCGACTTTGCCTTTCATCCTTTCGGGGTCATTGAAATAAGTGTATAAAATAAACATTGGAGTGGATTATGTCAACTAACTCCTTCCACAAAATTGTTTGGCCTCGTGGCTATAGCAGAAAAGGTTATTAATAGAATGATATTTGTCAAGATCCACTAGAATTGATATATATCTAATCCTCTTTAGAATAGCAAAAAAAGTATTCAAGTAGAGATGATATTGCTGTTGATGACGAGGAGAGTTAACTGAGCGTCTGTGGGAAGGTTGTTTAGTATAAACGGGAAAAGAATTAGAACGTTGATTTAATAATTTCTTTTCTAATGTATTTCCTCTAAAATAAGATTGGATTTTACTACTTTGATACGATAATTTCTTGCTTTTAGATATATATTCGATGAATGCTAAGCAAAAATACAGGGCGTCATACTTGTTTGCAACTTCAATACGAATTTATGTATTTTCATTCTGAATATATATATCAATCAAATTTTCGAAATTTGTAAAGCAATCAAATTGCCTTGATTCAATTCTCTAAGGTATTTAACTCTCTAAAATGTACAGTAGTTAACTAAAAACATACTTGTAGATGTCTATTTATTTATCAGTGACTTACGAGGGTTGGCTAAAAATTTCATTGGCTGACTAAGATATTCTCATGGAATGTGACCAAATGAGGTTTACTCTTTAAACATAATATCTCTTGCAGTCCACACGCTTTTTCTATCGGTGTTAGATTACTTCGATCTCATTGATGCAGCAGATATGACGTCAGCCTCACTGCAATACTGATTCTAAGCCAAGTGGGGTTTTTTTTATGTTGGAGAATAGATGATAGTCGGATGGGGTCAAATCAGGAGAATAGAGAGTTTGATCAACCAGTTCAAAGCCACAGTCACACATGGTATCCATTGAAACCAAAGAATTGTGTGCTAGAGCTTTGCCCTGATATAACAAGCTCACCACCTTTCGTCAATTTTCCTGGGTCTTTGGTCTCCATAGCCTTTCATAAGTGCCTCAGCAAGTTGACATGGTACTTTCCATTGATAGTGTGACACATTTGAAGATAGTCAATAAACACAATGCCTCTTACATCCCAAACAACAGAGGCCATCACTATCCTTGCAGATGAAACGACCTTGGCTTTCTTTGGAGCAGATGAGGAGAGTTGTTTTCATTGCATGGATTGTCTCTGTCTCTGGTTCAAAGTGTTGAAGTCAACACTCATCCTGGATTAGGAAACGTTCAAGGTAACCAGATGGATCTGCTTCAAACAACTTTAGATTATCTCGTGATGTGATGAGCCTAGTGCACTTTTGATCAGCTGTCAGAAGACTTTCCACACACTGAGCGGAAACCTTTTCATGCCAAGTTCATCGTGCAAAATATTCTCAACTCTCTCACGGGATATGCTAATAGCATTGGCTATTTGATTTATAGGCAATCGCCAGTTATCCATCACAATGTGGTAAACACAACCAATATCTTCCTCGGTGGTGGCAGCTGCAAGACGTCCAAACCTTGGGTCATCTTCAACACTCTCCTTTTCCTTCTTATATTCGGCTGCCCACTTTCGCACTGTTGACAAAGCTGAAGCGTCATCCCTTAATGTAGTATACGTGCCAACATGAATGTCCGTCGGAGCTAAACCCATTTTCTGCAAGTATATAATATCTCGATGCCAAATTTTGTCCATTTTCATAAGACATTACAAGTTACCTTTTGAAATCTTCTTTAAACAGTCAGATGTCATTTTTCCTGGGAAGAAACAATGCAGTTATTAATTAGAAGCGTTGAAATTAATAGATGCAAGATTTCACTGGTGTAGCATCACTACTTCATAGTCAGCCTATGAACTTTTCAGCCTCTCTTCTATTTTATAAAGGATGCACAGAGATCGAACCCACTTTTCACATAAAATTAACAGTGCTTATATAAGTCTTTTTCCAAACATATATTTCTACGCTAAATTCACCGCAAAAAATTCCCGGTCCCTTGTCTATATAGATATAAAAGTGGGAAATTGTAACCTTCACACTTTTACCTAGAGTGAATAGCAGACACTAATACGCAAATAGATGAATCGTCATAGTAAAAATTTACTGGACCAAGTTGCATTGCTGTCACAGATGCCATAAAAGAAATTATAGCCAGCACTGCTGGTCAATCAAAACAGTTAGTAAGGTGAATTTTATCAGCCTGTGTATCCATTAACATGCGTGTGAATATGATCTAGTGATAAATATCTTGCCATTGACCAAAAACTGAACTGAACACCAACTATCAATCCTTTGAACAGAGGTCTAACATCATATCCGCATTAGTACTTAACTAGATTTGAATATTTAACATATATACTTTAATGTAGATTCATATATTTTTTGCACATTGGTAATGGAATTTTAAAAAAACTCGATGTGCTCTGAATTTTTCTAAGGACTTGCTAATTAGATATATTCCAGGATGAGAGTAAATTATTCATATCAAGAGACAGGCACCCAATTAACTACATTCCGTATATCTTTCTACATCGATTGCCGCTTGCAGTTCAGCTATCATAACTGAACGAAATTCTTTACGGATAAAAGTATAGCAGTTGACAAAACTAAATATACTTCAGTTAACATACAAATATACAAATATATACATACATATATATATAAGTGTGTGTGAGTGTGTGTGTATGTGTGTCTGAAGGCGCATGAATTAAGGGTTAGGGTATTCAGCTCACGATTTCAGTGTATATACACATGTCTAGACATGCAAATATACGCATGAGAATACATAAAAACAAAACACACCAATCTGCACATGCACTGACTCCACATACTTCACGCATACACAAATACCTAGAAAAACACCTTGCTTTTGTTTAAATTCTAATGAAGGTGCCTTCGATCTAAGTTAGAAACCGATTTTTTCTCTCTTGGCAAGAAATCTTCAAATAAAACTGATTAACGACACATATATTAATATTTCTAAGTGCATTTGTTTCTAAGAGCATCAGGAAGAAGATATATATATATATATATATATATATATATATATATATTAAGGCACGATAAGAAAATGACTCTCCCCAGACACAACAGAATATGCTTCAACACACGAAATTCCATAAAAAATCTTGCAAACCAAATCCAAAAACAAAATATATATATATATATATATATATATATATATATATATATATATATATATATATATGAGTTACATGTAGGGATGAAAACATTTTAATTCAATTCTTTGGTACTCCGAGTTTCAAGCGTAGCGTGATGCAAATCTTCAGTCATTTTGAATTTGAATGAGAGTTGATAGTTATTACCGTAAGGTGTGCTGAGATTGGTTGAGGAAGGTCATGCGGTGTCGTGGTTTGATATTGTTATACCAGCGACAACAGTTACTTGGAAAATACGGCATGGTGAACAGGAAATTGACCGCGTGGTGGACAGGAAATCGGTCACGTTGTTGGAGTTGAAGTAGGAAGGGGCAGTATGTGTAAGTATATAGTTGTATATGTGAGGGTGTGGACGCGCTCATATGGTTTTGCGTGCCTGTCTATATTGATTTGAGCGTGCGCATCTGTATATGATTCCCATTGTGAGCTTGCTGATACATATTGATAGGACATGGTTGGTAGAAGGTTAGCTTCTTGTACCAATATCCAACAATCAAATCTCTTCTAGGTTTTTTCCATTCTGGAGTTTTTAGATCACAGTTGCAGAGTATCACCATCAATGCTGTATGTCTCGGGTGTAACGCTGGAGCAACAACTTCGGATTTCTTCTAGCCACAGAACATCTTGGTTAAACTCCTCTTCACTCCAGATTTTCCTCCAGAAGGTGTCTATGTCTTCTCTCAAGGAGCTTCTCCTCCCATGTGTCTGTATACTGCTGCCTGGTTACGGTTAATTTTTTTTTGTTTATTGTTTTTGTCTCGGTTATTCTCTTCTGATGTATGTATGTATGCATTATGTATATGCATACATATATGTAGCTATGCCAATTGAATAAGTGTTTTAGTGCTATAAAGTATATCCACTGTAATTAAGAGCTTGCTTAACGTAAAATATATCATTACACTGTAATAATTATAAGTGAAAGTTGTATGCTTACATCAAAAGCAACAATTTACACATACAAGCGTGTGTATGTTGACGTGTGTGCTTGCGTACGTTTCTGTGAGCATCAGTATGAGCTTGTGTATGTTTACAAATGCATAAAAACATGCAAAAGTAAAATGTTCGCATAATCGAATGTTTTAGATGTTTGATTTTCTTTTATGATGTACCAGATTTGATCGGCTGCGCAACGCGTTATTCAAAGCTCTGTTACCATAGGCTGGAATGCATCCAAGATTTTAAAGCTCTGTTCTAGTATTTCAAAGAGCCAGCCATGTCGTACACAGCCCTTTACTCTGTAGTATTCTGACTCTATTTCAGGATTACACCAATGTACTCCCTGGCATTCACAACAATATGGTGAGTATATAATCAAGTTGGTAAACTGGAACGACGTGTGTTGAAATTGAAACCAAACACATCTACACATTTATAAATTGTTAGTATGGGACTTGTAGACATAAAGATAGATTTAGTTTGAAAGACACAAGTTCAGTGCTATCAATTAATAGATAGATAGATAGATAGATAGATAGACAGACAGACAGACAGACAGACAGACAGACAGACAGACAGACAGACAGACAGACAGACAGACAGACAGACAGACAGACAGACAGATGCATTGGTTGTCAGGTTGGCTATGTACGTGATCATTCAATGATTTTTAATCAATGTTTTCTTAAGTGTTAATTATTTTCAAATATTTGAGCTAACCAGAAACCAATAAGCGCTGGACTAAAAGCTTTACAGTATTCCTTTACATTACAACATAGAGAACCTCCTACCTTCACCTGACGAGTAAATCTATTGCTTCGCTTATATTATTTTACTTGAAATACAGCATTTCAAAAAAAAATGGTATAAGATCCATAAATTTTGAGGTAATAAACTAAAACGTCAAATACACTAGGAGGTTTGCATTCTCAGCGTTTTCGGTTTAAATGTGTTGAATTTATTTAATGTATATTAGAAATCATTATTATAACTGTGTATATGTACATATGCATGTATATGTATGTATCAGGTCATCCCATAAATAATGTTCAAAATATCATATATGTAATTTCTATAACATTTTTGCAGTATTCCGAAATATCATATGGTGTTGATTGATACTCATATGAATTTGAAAACCTTTAACGTAATATAATTTCTTTTTGCAGAATAATCTGACTGAATTAATTACTAACATAAACCCCCTCAAAATTATGAATGTATCGAAGGAGTATTTAAGGCACATAACGCTTTATGAACTCAAAAAAGGAAACGCTGCAGCAGAAGGAACCCGAAATATTGTTAATGGGGTAAAGTGCATGAACGGAAGAAGTTGCAGAAGATGGTTTGCAAAGTTCAAAAATGGTGATCTCAGCCTAAGAGAGAGGCTACAAACAGGACGGCTTGTTGAGTTTGATTATGAGCTTCTTTTGTCAGAGCTTCAGAGGGATAACGGACAAACAAACAAACACGACTTAAAACAATACCTCCGCCTTAAAGTAAAGCGGAGGTAATAATGGGAATTATATACAAGATTAAGTTTTAATAAAATTAGCAGATGTTTAGCCGATTCCATATTCAGTTTTAGAAAGAAAAGTTTGACAGTGACTTTTTCTCCTTAACCAAAATTCGGACATTACTTATGGAATGATCTGATATATATATATATATATATATATATATATATATATATATATATATATATATATATATATATATATATATATATATATATATATATATATATATATATATATATATATATATATATATATATATATATAAACATAAAATATATAAAACAAAGTAAAATTGCAAGGTACCGCACGAGTGAAAAAAATATATAAGGAAGAAGATTTTAAAATACAGAGGTCTTTTAAAGATGTTTAGGGGTTACTGCAAGTTTCGCACCTCTCCTTGAAGAATGCATTTTTAAAAAAATATTTTTTCGAATTCCTCACCACCACTAAATTAAAATTTTGATTTTGTTTACTTTAAAGAGATTGTAGCGAATTGACGAACATATGCAAATCAAAATTAAATATAGGCAAAAACATTAAAGTGAAAAGAAATAAGCGTTTTACGTGTTTGCCTTAAAAAATCGTAAATAATAATTAAATGTAAATTAAATATACACCATTTTATGAGAAACAAGCATTAATGTTTAATAATTAATGTTATAAAGTTTAATAAGGGGCTCAAATTTCACCCTTTCCCCAATTCTAAATTTTAAACATTTTCATCCATTTATTTAGTTATTTGTGTATCTATTTATCCCTGTCCGTTTATTCATAAAATATATTTGTCAACCGAACGTGGCAGTCCTATAGAAAATGGTGTTACTGTTGTTTTTAGTCCCAGGAAGACATTCATATCTATCTATCTATCTCTTTATACACATATCTATATGCTTATTGAATTTAAAATTTTGAAAACGTGGTTATTTACATATTCGGAATCTCCGTCATCTGAAACATAGGGGAAAAATTTGGAAAAAAGTTCGAAATTTTAAATTGGGCGGGGGGAATTTTAAAAAATTTTTGTATATTCTTAATCTTCGACATCTGAAACGTAGGTATCCGAAAAAAATATTTTCAGAAAAATGCATTTTTTAAGGGGAGTTGTGAAATTGCATTAGCCTCGATGATTATTGACTTGACCGGTTTCACTTTTTTAAAAAGAGTTTTTCAAAAGTAAAATGTAAAGCTTTGTGTAGCCTTTATGGTATCAAAAAATGGTTTTAAAGCAACGCATGCTTTATCCTATCAAATACTGTCTACATATTCTTTCTGTATATATACAATCATGATTTTTGATGAACTTACAAATAATAATGAATTTGTTATATATTGATATATATATATCAATTATATCATGGTTTGTCATAAACACCTGTACTTTGTGTTTTTTTTAATCACCTTAGCTATGAATTAAATTAATGAATTCAACGGGATATACTGTCAGCAAGTCGTTGGGTTCAGCCTATTATCCTCCATTTTCTAATTGATATACAAATTTAGGGTACCCCCACCCCTTTTACCCGATCCCATTTATTGCACTTGGTATAACACTAGTGTAACGATAATTGGGTACCGTCCCAGCAGTATATTGGATAGATACTAGCCCTTAGTGGGTTGAATCCTCAACCCCTAACTCTCTCGCATTATATATATGTAATACACTCTACTTAATCGATATAACGAAGCGTTTAGCAACTGCAATCACCGCTCTTTCCACACATCTAAATTTTATCACAAGCAAAATTGCACAAACGATCACGCAACATAATCACACGACTCCCCACAGGCAACCTATTCAACCTGGCAAAACATCCATCTTTTACCATCTTTTGAATAGGCTTATTTCCTTTCGATCATATCACCACATATATATATATCCCCAAATCTATTTCCTCCACACTCTAATTCACAATAACACCACCACCGCATACAGACTACGTCGTTTCTTCCAATCCCATTCCACCGTCTGTAAATAGGTATGGCTGCATTCTTGAATATGATACTACTAACTACCTTTCCCACCCATCTCTCCCTTTATTTCTGTCCTTGCTTTATACTCATACCCCCACCACCTATATACTACATACGCGCATTCCTTCTTACTCACTAAACCTTTTAACCTCATCCCCCCATTCCTCCTTCGCTCTATACGCTCATCCCCTCCATCCTATAAGATCAATTGACCATAAAAATATACCGCTACCATTCTCCATCTCAATCTTTCCTCTACCCCCTTTCCCATTCTGTCTTCATGACTTGACCTAATTACCCTACGCTCACTCCTCACTTGACTTGGACATTCTTCAAATAAGCAAGCAAAAACCATCGGATGCAATATGGAATATATTCACCATTGCTTCAACATCTATTTCCGGATTATCCCCACAAGGATTACTTTACACGGATATTTACTACCGGAATGAAACTACACTTCAAGTACTGTTCTCTCTTTCTTTTTCAGCCCATCACACTCTATATCACTTCATACTAAAACTATCTGCCTATGGATATAATAATCGATTCCTTTATTTTTTCTGTCTCCGATGAAGGGAAGTACTGGATCTTCCCAGAAAGAGCTGTAAGACTCTATCCATAAAATATTTCTCCAGCCTTACCATTGGTCTCTTTATCTTTTTATTTTTATATATACATATACACACGCTAATACACGACTTATAATCCCCAATCCTGTTCATACAACGACTGGGGCAAAACTAGTCGGTATACTTACTCGGTATTACCTGTATCCTCTTGGGTTTGATATATGTAGATATATGTTTGTTTTTATGTTCAATTATATATATATATTTTCAGAATAATTCATGTGTCTGGGTATGTGTGACATTGTGTTTGTGCGTGCGTGTGTGTGTGTGTGTGTGTTTGTGTGTGTGTGTGTGTGTGTGTGTGTGTGCGTGTATGTGTGTGTATACATGTATTATATAGGTAGATATGTAGGTATAGATGTGTTCAAATTAATTTCAATATCTTTATAAAGTCGAGTGGATTTGCATAATGAGTGGAGTGTTGGAGCATATGCCTTGCGATAAACTTTTATTCTTTTACTTGTTTCAGTGGTTTGACTGCGACCATGCTGGAGCACGGCCTTAAAAGGTTTTATTCGAAAAAATCGAGCCCAGGGCTTATTCTCCGTAAGTCTAGTACTTATTCTATCGGTTTCTTATGCCGAACAACTATGTTACGAGGCATAAACACATCAGTATCGTTTGTCAAGCTGTGGTGGGGGGACAAACACGGGCACACACACACATACACACACACACACACACACACACACACACACACACACATACATACATACATATACGGAATTTAAACCTAACTGGTATGAGCTTTCACTTTTATCCTACTAAGTTGATAAGGTAAGTATTTATTCAAATACTCGATAGTGTACTCTTTTCTCAATATTACTGGTTCTGTGCCCCTATAAGAAATCAAGTTTTATCCTATGTTGTTGCTTATATTATCTATTTGCTTCTGAGTATGTGTTCTGTAGTATGCTTCAGCCATCACTGACAGAGCCATACGCTAGAATACCACTTTCATGTCCATGGCAATTCTACTTTATTTCATTGTTTGATTATACAAAACTGGAAGTTGGTCGACTGCATTGTCGTTATGGTAACAATGACCACGACATGAGTGTTTGTTTATATACAAGTATCTTGCTCTTCATAAATAATCTTCTCACTCTAAGTGTCAGTATGCGTTTGATTGAACGCATAATAATTCTTCATGAGAACCACTTAACTAGATGTCCTTTACCTGAAGAGGCTGGAATCATTAGATGCAATCAACTGAATGGCCACATTATACATTCAACTCATCAATTCCACTTGATATACGGATTCCAAAACAAAATGTTACAAGAAATCACAAGTTGTAAATTTCGAAATTGCATTCGAGTGTGAGGATATGCTTTTGTGTACATTATATATGTATATTATGTGTGTGTATGTACTTATACATACATATATATATATATGTATATATATACATACATATATATATATATGTATATATATATATATATATATATATATATATATATATATATATATATATATGTCTGTGTGTTTTTTTTGTGTGTGTGTGTGTGTATGTATATATATATATATATATATGTATATATATATGTATGTATATGTATATATATATATATATGCATATATATATGCATACGCACATACATACAACAAACATATATATATGTGTGTGTATATATGTGTCTGTATATATATATATATATATATATATATATATATATATATATATATATATATATATATATATATATATATATATACATATATATATACATATATATACACACACACATATATACATTTACGTGTGTGTGTTTACTTATTGAGTTCTGTCATTTATCATTTTTTGGTGAATCAATAGAAGTGAATGTGTGGGGGAATGCTGTGTGTGTCTGCGTGCGTATGTGTGAACGTGTGTTTGCGTGTGTGAGAAAGAAAGAGAAAGAGAAAGTCGTGGTTAAGATGTTCACTTTGCAATATGCTTCTCGAGTTCGAATCCACTGTGTGGAATTTTCACCGTGTGTCTTCTACCGAAAGAGCGAGTTTTGTGAATGATCTTGAGTAAATGCAAACTGCGTCGAAGCCAGTTTGATTAACCATACATTTAATCAAAAGACGACTTTGTCATGCTGATGCTGAGTTAAGTTATGTGAAAAAGTCTCTGAGAAGGGCTCAGCCACTGAGAGGCTGAATTCAGTTGGGCCGAAAACTAGATACTCATCATCGAAATTCACGGAGGCCCTGTATACTTCTATTAGTTACCCTATGTGTACGTGAATATACACGTTATTATATAGTGTGTATGCACGTTTGCATGACATGCGCGTGTGTCGTTCAAATACTATCGTGTGTATTTGTTTGAATAATATTAAAACACATGAAAAGAAACGATAACCATAATTTTAGAATGATATTTAGATTGAAATGACTTACAAGTGTATTTGACAGGTGCAGCTAGGGAGTGTCACTGATTTTAATGTATCTGGAAAACTCATGTTTATCTTTGCAAAGACATTTCCGCACATATTTCTATATCTCACCACAAGAAAATTTCTGCTTACAAAATGTCGTAAATTTAAATGTGTTCTTAAAAATTCATTATGCGTCTTGTTTTATACATAATCCTTTCTACTGTAGACACAAGACCTGAAGTTTAAGGGAAAAGGGGCTAGTCGATTACATCGATCCCAGTGCTCCACTGGTACTTATTTTATCGAGCCCCCCACTGCCACCACCACCACGAAGGATGAAAAGCAAAGTCGACTTCGGTGGAGCTTAAACTCAGAACGTAAAGACGAACGAAATGCCGCTAAGCATTTTGCCCACTGCCTTTATGCATAGTAATATATTAATATAAATATTTCATTTGAACGTAACACAAAGTAAACTTTCTGGGGCCGATAGTGTTAGTCGAGCGGTCATCTCCAGCATATAAAATGGTATTACATTATAGACATTAAAGGATGAAAGATACGATCAATTCAGTGATTGTTGAACCAAATACTAGAGTGATAAAGTGTGTGCAATCATCTAATTGCAGCTTTCTAGTATATTGGATATTTCTACATCGTATATATCTATGTCATATCGTTTTTGTTCTGTTGCTGTGACTATCCGTGACGAATATTCAGCTCTGATTCAGTTTTAAACTGCCTTCTTTTCCGGTCTAATATTTTTATGACTAAGGTATCCTGTATCTTCACCCCCTATTTAAGAGTGATGGCAGTGGGAGATATTCTACAATTTCTAAAACTTTGTAGGCTGAATAATAATCGTATGTAATTGATATCTAGTCTCAAGTCAACCATGATAGAGCAGTCTAACAGTCAATGATTATCAAGTAACGACTTTTCACTAAACTTTAGAAATATATATGTATATTAATATATCATCTTCATTATCACCATATTTTCATGTGTTCATTTTTAAGACAGGAGGGTATGATTTTGAAAGGAAATTGGTCGCTGTTTCTTGTATATTATAGTACTGCATAAAGACAAGTGCTTCGAAACAGATCAGTCAAGTTTCAGATTAATAATTCGTTATCGGTTATTCCTAGTAATATAATTGGTTTTAATTTAAGCACATGGCTCTCAAATTTGAAACGAGTAAGGTTAGTCAATTACAGTGACACAAGTATTAGAGAGATACTTTACTTTATCCACCTCGGAATTATGAAAGATGAAATTGACTTCTTTTGAATTAACGCTCTAATCATTCTGCCGATCCTCTACACCAAGTCCCAGTAATATAAGGTTGTCTCTTCAAACGACTGTCACAAAAGAAGCCTTATGGCTCAGATAAACTTTAATGGGATCAATTTTTTTAATCGAATTACAAAATCGCCATAATGTACTTGAGCTATTTTGTTATTTTCTTTGAAATAATGTTTCCACATTCTGGAGAAACAAAATAAGAGATTCAGTATATTCACTGGCAGAGATTCTTTCCTATTTGTTTCACTTACCCTGTATAGACCTATCATGTTGGCTTCTAAGTAAAAGGGTATTTGTTTTGGAAAACAACGTTCGAGTTTACAACCTTATAATGGTCGACGTACTCTGTTTTAGCATCTATTTAAATCAAAGATTGTTTTCATATAATCAATCAAAAGGCATTTAGTTGCAATTTAAATACGTCGTAAACAGTCCACAAAGACAAAAAAAAATGGATGCTTCCAAAGATATCGGTCGACATTTTCTGTGAAAATATATCGGGTAGTCTATAAAATAATTCTAACTACTGAAATTTGTGTTCATATGGTGTTATTATTGAAGTATTTCAGAACTTGACACTTTCACATGCAATACTTTATTCGACTTTACTAAAAGGAAAGCTAATCACAAGATAAAATATTACCAAAAGTAACTTGTTTTGACATGATGAATTGCGAAAAACAAATTTTATTTACTCATTTACTGTCTAAAAATCTATATACTATTTCAATGTAGCACCAAAAAACATGAAAAATTCAAGCATATTTCAATAGCGGGTTATATAAAATGCTATTAAACAACTTAAAACTATATTTGAGAATTTGATATTGCATGTTCTTTATGCAATTTTATAGAAGCCATACATCGGAAGATATTTCCACTTCTAAAAAGGTATTCTCCGGTGTTTTGTATGAAAATATTCGATATATTGCTTATTACAACTTAATCTACTTTTTAAGTCAAATTCTTTACATACGATCTGAGAATATTAAGACGTTTGAAAGCTTTTATGATAAATAAATTTCAGTAGTGCAGCAACTTTTTTAACCCTTTGTTTCCACTGTCTTATATAAGGAAAGTTACTGCTAATGCAGGAGTTAGCCTAATATATTGATTCATATACATGTATACATATTCATACACACACACACACACACACACACACACACACACACACACATATATATATATATATATACAGGTATGTAAGAGTCTGTGTGTATGACCCGTATGTGTTCATATATATATAAAATATATATAGGTACGCATGTATGCATGTTTGTACGCATAACAACTATTGTTTCTATGTGGAGTTATAGATAAAACAATTTAACATTACACTAGGGGAACATGCAAACATTCTAGCAGATTCCATATTCACTTTTAGAAAGAAAAGCTTGACAGTGACTGTAAATTAGTCTTACAGATTCCGTAATAGCTGATAAACCGAACCTTCTAACAATATTTTACTTGTAGAAATATGTGTGTGCGCGCGCGTTTGTGTGTGTGTGTATGTGCATGTATATATATATAGAGTGACCAATGTTTTCGTATCAATATATATATATATATTTACCCCTCTCGTTCTTCCTCTGTTACTACTACGTATCTCTTTTTCCCCCTCGTATTTCCTCTCTTTCTCTTTTCTTCTCGTTGCTCACCTATTTCTTCTACTTCCTCCCTTTGTTTCTCCCTCTACCACTCTCTCTCTTCCCTTTACACCGGCATGGTCACATGCTTCCGGTCAATAATCCTTTCCTTCCTTGGCTATCGCCGAGCAAACGCACGAACAACTTCGTCCCTTTCAAGTTCGTGCTTCACAGCGTTCATACACACATAATTTTTCTCGTCTGGCCGTAAAGCCCTTTCTGTTTGTTTTTCTGTCTTGTTTTTTGTCCGCCACTACATTCCTCCATGGCTAGATTTAATTTGCGTATACAAATTTAATCTGCGGTCCATGGGATGAGCCGTTTTAACGATGCGTCCTGCCCGAAGCTCGTCGAAACGCCGGTGTTAAAACGTGGGTAGCTGATGAAGTAGAATGTTCTCTATGTGGCTCGTGTGTTTTCTCGTCTACGTTTGTTTGCAATGTCCTGTACCCAGCTATGCACCTATACATACAGGTGGATGTCGGTATGCACATACCTGTACGTATATATGCATATTCTCATTTACTATTTGTTTTTACATGATTGAACGCAGCGTCTTCCAACTGTAAGTAGTTTTCGTAAACTTATATCCTCCGACGCTACTCTATCTCTTTCTCTTTCTTTTTTCCCCCTCTCGTTCTTCCTCGTTACTACTACGTATCTCGCTTTACCCCCTCTCGTTCTTCCTCTGTTACTACTACGTATCTCTTTTTCCCCCTCGTATTTCCTCTCTTTCTCTTTTCCTCTCGTTGCTCACCTA
Organism: Octopus bimaculoides; assembly: GCF_046866305.1. Lineage (NCBI taxonomy): Eukaryota > Metazoa > Mollusca > Cephalopoda > Octopoda > Octopodidae > Octopus > Octopus bimaculoides. The sequence goes on from NC_142940.1 coordinate 24,910,148, forward strand.
TTTCTTCTACTTCCTCCCTTTGTTTCTCTCTCTACCACTCTCTCTCTTCCCTTTACACCGGCATGGTCACATGCTTCCGGTCAATAATCCTTTCCTTCCTTGGCTATCGCCGAGCAAACGCACGAACAACTTCGTCCCTTTTAAGTTCGTGCTTCACAGCGTTCATACACACAATTTTTCTCGTCTGGCCGTAAAGCCTTTTCTGTTTGTTTTCCTGTCTTGTTTTTTGTCCGCCACTACATTCCTCCATGGCTAGATTTAATTTGCGTATACAAATTTAATCTGCGGTCCATGGGATGAGCCGTTTTAACGATGCGTTCAGCCCGAAGCTCGTCGAAACGCCGGTGTTAAAACGTGGGTAGCTGATGAAGTAGAATGTTCTCTATGTGGCTCGTGTGTTTTCTCGTCTACGTTTGTTTGCAATGTCCTGTACCCAGATATGCACTTATACATACAGGTGGATGTCGGTATGCACATACCTGTACGTATATATGCCATTTCTCATTTACTATTTGTTTTTTTATATATATATATATATATATATATATATATATATATATTATTTAAAAGAGTTCCAATTCTGTCTGTTTTTTATGTTTTATTTATATTCTTATAAAATTAATGTGGGATATAGAATATGGAATACATAATATAAATAGTAAAATGAAATGAAGTATCCAATGTCTTATTGAATATATGAAATATTGAGTATTGAATATAGAATATTACTCAATATTTCATATATTCAATTAGACATTCAATACTTCATTTCATTTTACTATATATATATATATATATATATATATATATATATATATATATATATATATATATATATATATATATATATATATATATATATATATATATATATATATATATATATATATATATATATATATATATATATATATATATATATATATATATATATATATATATATATATATATATATATATATATATATATATATACACACATAGGCGAAGGAGTAGCTGTGTGGTAAGCAGCTTACTTCCTAATCACATGGTTCCGCGTTCAGTCCCACTGCGCGGCACCTTAGGCAAGTGTCTTCTAGTATAGCTTCTGGCCGACTAAAACCTTGTGAGTGGATTTGGTAGACGGAAACTGAAAGAAGCTCGTCGTATATATATGAATGTATGTACGTATGTATTTGTGTGTCTGTGCCCCCGCCACGACCACCGCCATCGCTTGACAACCGATGTTGGTGTGTCTACCCAACGTTTCGGCAAAAGCAGCCGATAGAATAAGTGGTAAGCTTACAAAGAATAAGTCCTGGGGGCGATTTGTTTGACTAAAGGCAGTCAAATGACTGAAACAAGTAAAAGAATAAAAGAATATATACATAGGTGTGTATGAGTGTATATATAAATAAGAAAATGAGATGACAAAGGAATAAATAAATATCGTATTAACTTCATTAGCTTACAGCTGCTTCTGCTCTAAGATGCAGTGGACTTATAGCTGAGTACCTGAGTAACACATCACATGTCGACATAAGTGTGTGCCTGAGGGAATTATTTTCGTATAAGCTTTAATGAATCTAAGTTTACTAAAAATTTAGTTGTTTCAATGTATAAAATTTATGATAAAATACTACCATTGTCTTTTTTTCCACAAATCAGCACTCACTTGACATATTTTAGTAATTCTAAAGTTCACTGAAGATTATACTGCCTACATGATACTTTAAATTTATATTTACTGTCTGAATTGCCATCGAATATTGCCCACAAAACATTACGATACATTCTCTTTGTCAGAATCTTGCCATTCATATAAGTAGCTCTAAACATTTGATTTGCTAACTCTTCCGATGTCTTGAAGAAATCCTTTCAGTTGCATTAAATTTGAACCAGAGCAAAAATTTAATTCCAATGGCCGGTTTATTAGTTTGCATATGTCTCGCATTTTCTTTCGCTCAGGAGCAACTAGTCAAGTTATTCATATTTCCAACTTATTATAACAATATCGCAATATACATTCAGGGCACGTAAGTAACATAAAAACTATTCAAAAGCACACTTGTAGCAGTAAGTGCACATCTATATGGTCATGCTTCCAGTCAGAAATAATAGCTAGATTTACCTCAAAGGGTACCTTTCATCATAAAAAAAGGAAGATACATAAGTTTCTATAGTTCGAAATACAACCATGAAAATGCAGGACAGATATGCCTGGATTACACCACTCAGACTAACAAAGCTTTTTATTCCAGCAGTTAGAAAACCTATAATTCCAATATTTTATACTATTTTATTTTGCAGCATTCTGTGGAAAAATCTTTTGTAACATTAGAACTGATAATTTCAGAGAAAGACTGCGATTCAATCGATGTTCAAAATTGCTTTCGCATCCTGCAATATTAGTTTGAGTTCACTTCGCGGCAGCGTGTTTCAAGTCCGATCCGAATACTAAGCACTTTATGAAATCTCTTCTCTACCATAGCATTCTGCTGTTGCAGACATCCGTTACAAACAGACTGACAGACACATAGATAGATAGATAGATAGATAGATAGATAGATAGATAGATAGATAGATAGATAGATAGATAGATAGATAGATAGATTTTCTTAATCCAAACCTGTAACACCATTGTGGTGCTATTGCTAATCAAAATTTATATAAAACATAAATGCGGTGAAGATGCTAATTTATACCAGGTAATTTTTTAAAGAAAATTCCTGAAATGGCTTACACCTTATTAGTCTATGATTAAGTAGACGTCTGCAACAAACCATTTTTCTTTCTCATTTCTGTCATCCACACAAGCTTATCACACATTAATCAAACCTTATTTCAATATAAAGATATTTAAAAACATTCATCTGTTGGACAGCATGACACCTAGTCTCCCTCAACATGAAAACAAAACCGTATGAAAAGTTAAAGAACCAGCTTTACAGCACTACAACCTCTGGATTAATAAATAATTCACAACTAAAACATTCAAAGTTGCTACGAACGCTAATCGTCACAGTCTTTGACGGTCTCACAAAACGGTTTCCCCGTTGACTAAGCTGCAACACAGAGGTTAGTTTTTCATCACAATGAAAATATAATAATGAAATATAATCTCTGCTACATATATATTCTACATCATATGTAATGTAGAGTGTTTGTTTATGTAGCAGCAGTGTCAAACAACCACTGTGTGTGTGTGTGTGTGTGTGTGTGTGTGTGTGTGTGTGTGTGTGTGTGTGTGTGTGTGTGTGTGTGTGTGTGTGTGTGTGTACATATACGATGGACTCCTTGGCTTATTTCAGTTTCCGCCAACCAAATCCACTCAGAAGGCTTTAGTCGGCCCAAGGCTATATTAGAAGACACTTACCCAAGGTGTCACACAGTGTGACTGAACCCCGAACCATTTCATTGGGAAGCAAGCTTCTTACCAGAGAGCCATTTCTTCCATTCTACAAATGTTCCTGTTGTTTCTTCAAATGATGTAACATATACTTGGCTGCATTGTTCCTTTGTTTTGTTTTGTTTTGTTTTTGTTTTGTTTTCTGCTCAAAATGAAGAGATGGCATTTTGTTCGACTCTCTATTGAACTTACCAATTTAACGCCTTGACATCATCTAAAACAATAACACTGCTTGTGTCTCAGTAAACTTTTCTTAAAAGCTGTCAGTCTGTGATAATGCCGCCGATAAATAAATAGAGTAATAAATATAGTCGAAAGAGCAATATTTTAAAATGATATTTATTCGCCAATGCTTGCGTCCAATAATGAATCGATGTAGATTGGTAGTCTTCTTTTTTTTTTTTTTTGCATCTCCAAACAACAAAACTTACGGACTGAGACATACATCATTCACTTGACTATAGTGTCTACACTAAACAACTAAACAGTATAAAACTTATTGCATCCACTTTTTTCTCCATAGTTTGAATATTTTCCACTAGATATCAAAAAGCAGTTCAAACCCAGAGATAAAAGAAGCAATATTTTAAAATGTATAACTATAAATAGAATTCAACAGAATTCTAGTCTAAACATTCGAAAACAAAACGGCTCGAATTTGGAGATAAGTTTTCTCATATCTAAATAATTGGGTTAAAGCATATGCTATCAATATAAGTGAGAGCTAACCTATAAGCCTCAAGTTTTTCACTGGAAGTAATTGTAAAACAGCTATAGGATTAAGGAGATTTGGAACAAGAAATCTTGTGGTGTTGAATGAAATTAACAAACAGTTATGTTTCTAAAATGCCTGTAGCATGTGCTATATCATAGCGAACAATGTAATCAAGGGATATGGAAGATAAAATTTTCGTTAAAACACTCGATTTTAAACTATAAAATATCTCAGGATTGTCAATATATTCAGGCTATGCAATAAAACTTTCAAATTCAAACTATACTTATTCGTATACGTTCAAAAATACAATTCGTTAACATTGTAAATTAGTCAGGAATATATCTTTGACACAAATCTAGAATTAATCATACGTTTTATAGTTATAATCAACGCATTATACGTTTCCTGGGTATATTCAACCGTATTGTGATTCGACGTAATCAACATGGAATCAATCATTCAAATGTGATTATAGACTAGACATCATGCATTAACTATTATCTTCTACGTGCTATTATTATTAATATAATGCATAGGAACTTAATTAATACAATATTTCGCTTGTTTGGAACATAAAATAGTGAAATATTGAACTCGCATACAATAACCAGTCTATTGCAGGAAGCAACTGCCTAGTGAGAAAAGATTAAAAAAAATTCGCTTGATCACAAAAGCAGAACGTTTTGATATTTCCTCAGACATCGGAATAATAGAAACATTGTCTAATGCTCGAAGAATGTCCCACGTTTTTCTTCAGCATCTAAAACGATCAATCAATTTTCATTTTTCATTGCCATATTTGAAGATTTAGATAGATAGATAGATAGATAGATAGATAGATAGATAGATAGATAGATAGATAGATAGATAGATAGATTGAATAACAGCTTGAAAAAGTTTCGTATTGTGAAGCTGAATCAACTAAATGTTTGGAACTCTATAACGTTATATATATGTCTGTGTGTGTGTGTATATATATATATATATATATATATATATATATATATATATATATATATATATATATATATATATATATATATACACATATATTTATATAAGGGCATTACTATACAAGAATGCCTCACGCTAAGAGGGACTCTAAGGTCAAACTACCATAATAAACACATTTTTACGGAACGCGAGGAAATGCAACTCGCAAAGCTAGCCCCTTAAAAGCAGACTAAATTATAGATCATGATTTCGTAGTTATTGTAGTATTATGCAACTTCTACTGGTCAGTATAATATGGTCACGACACATAGAACTAAACATAAAATCAACATAAGCTAGCTACTTGATAAATTCTCATAAAAGAATTCATCCTATTATTGAATTAAATGAATAACCAGAATATATTCAGTGCAGAATTTATTCTGAAAAAAAAACACATGTACCGAGATGCAATTCGAAAAGCCGCCACTTACATAGATATATAGGGATAAACAATCTTCTATGTACTATACTGGATACACGAGGTGTTCGTTTGGTATGTTGATTTTCTGTTTATTTCTATGTCTTGACCATATTATACTGACGAGTAGAAGTTGCATAATACTGCAATAACTACGAAATCATGATCTATAATTTAGTCTGTTTTTAAGGGACTAGCTTTGCGAGTTGCATTTCCTCGCGTTCGGTAAAAATGTGTCTATTATGGTAGTTTGACCTTAGAGTCCCTCTTAGCGTGAGGCATTCTTGTATAGTAATGCCCTTATATAAATAAATATATTTTGGGGAATAAATGATGGATTTTTCCCTTATGAGGATTTTTTCACGCTAGCTACTTGATAAATTCTTATAAAAGAATTCATCGTATTATTGAATTATATATACATATATATACATACATATATATATATATATATATATATATATATATATATATATATATATATATATATATATATATATATATATATATATATATATATATATATATATATGTATGTATATATATGTATATATATAAAATTTAGATACAAAATTGAATATGGCACTTAAGTTTAGACACCAAAATATAGTATGGTATTATCCAAACAATTCCAAAAACAAGGCGATCAAAAATCAAAAAAGCAGCACGGGTTTTCGAGGTTATTGGAGTACGCACGTTTCATGCCACTCCATTTATTTAAGTAATGCGAACATTACATTCAATGTAAAATGCAGAGCAATCTTCAGCTGCACAAGGATACAGAAAATTTACTGAAAATTCATTTCAGCAGAATGGACATATTACTATTGTGACAGCATTTAAACAATCTAAGTTGGGAAAGAAGAATACAAAAAATCCATTTTGACATAGCCAAAGCTATATATATATATATAATTTTGTAGTAATGCCTCACGCTTCGAGGGACTAAATAATTCAAAAACTACCAAAAAATAAGCAACTATTCTGTATAAGCACATGTTACTGAGATGCAACCGGATAAATTCAAATCTCTTTCATGGACAGAAGAAGTCATCGTTCTGTGGTGGCTACATCGTGGTATGTTGATTCTTGTTTATTTTTATGTATCTCGACCATACGTGTACTGATGAACAAAAGAATGCAGGTTACTTCACAGTTTTTCTGTATTTGATTGAGAAACCAGTGGTTTACCGTTAAGTTAAATGTTTTTAAGAGATAAATTTTGAAAGCTGCATTCCCTCGCTTTCAGTAAATATGTTGCTTATTTTTTGGTAGTTTTTGACTTATTTAGTCCCTCGAAGCGTGAGGCATTACTACACAGTTAATTGCCCTTTATATAAATTATTTATATATATTTATGAAAAAATGATGAATTTTTTCATTATCTTTTTCATTATGAGGTTTTTTCACGCTGACTACTTGATAAATTCTTATAAAGAATTTATCCTATATTATATTATATATATATATATATATATATATATATATATATATATATATATATATATATATATATATATATATCGTTAGAGTTCTAAGCATTTAGTTGATTCTCCACAATACGTTGTATGTATATATATACAATATGTATATGTGTGTCTGTGTGTATGTGTGTGTGTGTGTGTGTGTGTGTGTGTGTGTGTGTGTGTGTGTGTGTGTGTGTAATTAACATCCCAGTAATATACTGATGCTGTAAAGTACTTGATGAGGCAAAAAATCTCATTTTTTGAAGGAGTCAATTTAATTCATATTTACTATTTGGTAGGAGCGGTAGAATATTCGATGCCTGTTCAGACATTTCATATTTACTTTATGTTCTTATTCAGGCAGCGATAATATTAGCTGACATCTCTCCGAGTTGATAAAATCAGTATCAGTTATGTAGCGGTGCTAATTCACTCGCGTATACTATTGTCACCTTAATCTGTGTTCGTGTAGAAATCATTAGAAGAAATTATTATTAATCTAATTAATAGTTTCTATCTTTGCGACGATGTGCTTACGTAACTTTACTACATAATTGTGAGGTTTCCTCTCGGAATTCTACTGGAATATAATGAAAGACATGTACGATTCAATTAAGACTAACAAGTGGGGTATTCCACACTTTTGGTGAACATGAACATCTATATATAAAAATCATTAGATACATCTTGAAACAGTTTCTTGGAATATAAGGCAAGCAAATAATTATGCGCGCGCGTTTTAGTGTATTCGAGTAAGTGTGTGTGCATGTTTATTTATGGATATATGTACGAATACTTATATATATATATATATATATATATATATATATATATATAAATAGATAGATAGATAGATAGATAGATAGATAGATAGATACATATATATATACATATATATATATGTATATATGTATATATATATATATATATATATATATATATATATATATATCTTCTACTTCCTCCCTTTGTTTCTCCCTCTACCACTCTCTCTCTCTCTTCCATACCCCTGCCTGATCACATGCTTCCGGTCACTAATCCTTTTCTTCTTTGGCTATCGCCGAGCAAACACGCGAACTTACTTCGTCCCCACTTTCAAGTTCGTGCCTCACAGCCTTCATATACACATAATTTTTCACGTCTGGCCGCATAGCCTTTTCCGTTTGTTTTCCTGTCTTGTCTTCTTTTCTGTTTGTTTTCCTGTCTTGTTTTTTGTCCGCCACTACATTCCTCCATGGCACAAGTTTAATTTGTGTATACAAATTTAATTTGCGGTCCATGGGAAGAGCCGTTTTAACGATGCGTCCTGCCCAACTCTTCGAAACTCCGGTGTTAAAACGGGGGTAGCTGATGAAGGAAAATGTTCTCTATGTGACTTGTGTGTTTTCTGTACTCTGGTTATTATTATTTTCTTGTCTACGTTTTGTTTGCAATGTCCTGTACCCAGATATGCACCTATATATACAAGTAGACGTAGGTAAGCATATATGTGTACGTATAAATGCATATACTCATTTATTATTTATTTTATATATATATATATATATATATATATATATATATATATATATATATATATATATATATATATATATATATGTATGTATGTATGTATGTATGTATGTATGCATATTTGTATGTATATAGGTATGTGTATGCATGAAGCTATTATATGCGTGTAATTATGTGTGTATGTGAGGGCTTCGGCCCGCAAATGTGTGTGTGTGTGTGTGTTAACATGTGTATACACATATATAAATGTGTGTTGACACGTGTATATGTAAAATACACATAGACAGACTCATATACGTATAAATATACATAGATCTTGTTTATGTGCAAGTGACGGGTAGGTTTCTTTTAATTTTTGGAGAAAAGTCTTTAGGCAAAAACATGTTTAATAGTGTTACTACAATGTCAATATGGAGGTTATAAGTCTTCTATCTAAAATGGAAATTAAAAATAAAAAATGCGAATCTTTAACTTGAATTCAGCAACTATTTTTAAAGTTCTTCAACGCCATATTAATTGAACTCGTTATGGATTTTCACACCTAAACTTTTCACCTTCTTTTCAACTAATTTCTTTTACAATTTATATATTCCTCCCCAGAAAGAAATGGAGAAAATTAAGTAAGCATTAGTGCGAGTGAAGGAATATTTTCTATATTAACCAATATATGTCTTGGAGACTGTAATTTCTTTGTATGGCACAAAGTTATTCAAGAAAATCGGGATGAGTTAATTGGAATACTTTTGTTCTTATGAATACAATTCTTTTTCTTTCTCGTTATCTCGTGTCTATTTGAGATATTTCTTGCGAATTTCAGAACTTATTTTCATATTTTTATTAGAATTATTTCAAGTAACTGTGAAAGAATCTTCTATTTCGATATTGTTATCGCAGAATGAAAACTATGTTAAAATTATTTCTTTCTCAGTCTCAGTTGATTTTATTTTTTGAATTTTTGTATTTACATATATGTACACACACACACACACACACACACAAGCGCACGCACACACACGCACGCACACACACAGTCTTGTACACACGCACTCATCACACACACACACCACTAACACAGATGGATGGTCATGAAAGAGTGAGAAAGAATACATGTGTATATGTACATACACACGCAAAACACACACGCGTTAGTGTGTGCGTGTGTGTGTGTGAGCGTATGTGTATGTTGTATATGTCCATATATATGTATGTATTTAAAAATTCTTAAAAGTCACAATAATTGTGACTAATTATATAAATTTTTGTTTTAACTTGGGATGATATATACCTTTTGGAAACACTCATCATTCTGTTTTTCGTTCTTAGATAGACAGACAGACAGACAGACAGGCAGGCAGGCAGGCAGGCAGGCAGGCAGGCAGACAGACAGGCAGGCAGACAGGCAGGCAGACAGGCAGGCAGGCGGACGGACGGACGGACGGATGGACGGACAGACAGACAGACAGACAGACAGACAGATAGATAGATAGATAAAGAGATAGATAGATAGATAGATAGATAGATAGATAGATAGATAGATAGATAGATAGATAGATAGATAGAAAAATTTGTCCACGAGTGTTTTATGATCTTTGTGTTATATACTGACATGCTATTACTTTTTTAGAAATAATCATCTTCATGAATCAGGATGCCAAGCTTTGGATCACTTACGCCTCCAAAACTTCGTCTATTCAGATGAATCAACACCTTAGCGCAGCTTGTATTAGTGCCTATTTATAGATGCATGGATCTGATCACTGAGTGACGCATATCTTTCAGAGAGACATATGTTGGATGTGTGAGCTATTCAGTTTACAGTTTGACACGCCCTTAATTCAGACTTTTGTCGCTTTTCTCCTAAGTTAAATATTTACTGTAAAACATCATTTCAGTTTTATCAAGAATTAACTTGATACGTGGGTTTTATTAACGTCACAGACAACAGCTGCGGTGTATTATAGAATATATATTATACTTTTATTACAGAATACTCGTCAATATTAATGCAGTGGAAAGCGCAACTTGGTGCTTAGTTATCGGCTAACCTAATCTACGACTCTAAATTTTATTTAAACTTTTCTTTAACAATTGTTTCACTCATTTTATACAACTAATATTGTCGATAATGAGATGTCGGCACTGCTATTTCTCCTCAATCGAAAACTTTACTGATGTAGTGTCATGTGACAATAAATACAAAAATTAAGTTAATCAAGGAATTTATATATAATTTAATTGTTCAAAATACTGATAAGTAAAAAAAACTCCAAAAATGATATGTGATAGATTTTTGTTTTTGTTACTATTTAGCCCCATGACAGGCTTAGTCGAGCACACCTATGATCGAAAGTGTTCCAGACAATACTATTCCAGTTTTCAAGATATCACTACATTGTTGTATGTATTCTTTATGTTTCGTTCTTTTAAATTGTGGGATTTGACTGCTATTTCCAGTTAGTCCGGTAACTATTTACAGTTCACCCCCTTTTCTTCAGTTGTATTTTTTTGTGACGTGTACGGGGTATTTATCAGCTGGAGGAAATTTTGTAAACAATGATTTTACAATATTGAGCACGTTATGGATGACTTCGAAGTTTTTTAGTTTGATCTTAGTTTAATGATAAATACGAGTTACTCTGATGAGGATCAAGTAGTGTGAGGTTTACAGTAATAATCGTTACTTTTTAAATTGAGCAAATCGCCTCAGTTCCACTCATAAAACAGAAATAGTTACTTGATTATGAGACGAATATAAGATACAGCATATATTTTACTAGTGTCGTCTAGAACTACATTTTGCACTCTATTATTTTTGTTTATATGGAGAAAAATCCAGCAATCATATTATTTATTATATATATACAATACGATGGAAAACTCTTGGGTTTTATAGACTGACAGATTTAGATTTCAGGCAAACAAATTGTGTCGAGAAATTGCTAAAGGAGTGAGTAAAACTACCCAGATTTAAGTATCTCTAGTCATCGTGCAAAGACATGGCTTCTCTGTTGTCTGACACTATGTCAGCCGATTTAATTATGATTGACTCAATAATACAGTATATTCAATGTTTTGATTTAATTAGGATGAGAGCAACTGTTTTTCCCTTCTCAATGATACGTTTAGTTGCGTAAAGTATTTAAGGCATATACGATATTTTTGGTTGTGATGTCGTTATCAGAAAACGCCATGTGCCGTGCAGTGTAGCAGACGGAATATATAGTATGGCCTAGAGTGGCCTACACTAACAATTCGGGCATTTTCTGAGTGAAGCAGTATGCCGGGCAAGACATGTTCGATAGGTGTAATGTAACAATGAAAGCATTCTACATGTAAAGCGGCGTCCAAATAAGATAGTCTCTAAATTAGTCACTTTCCAATTAGAGAGAAATAGCTAACAAACCCCTCTTAAACCACATTCTGTCGTCTTGAAATATAAGTACTTATTGAATAGACTGAAAGTATGCGGTGGCTAAAGTTAGTATGTCTTTAGTCATAGATTTCTTCGACTAAGGCTGAATTAATGGTAAATAGCAACAGGAGATATTATATGACAGCCGGAACATACTGTATAGGATATAGTGTAATAACCAAACTATACTGTCAGTTGAAATGTGATATTCAAAACAATTGCTCCATGTGTGACAGGTAACTACACTTACGTCTGTATGGTAAGAATGTTTTGTGAACAGGTGTAAGATTTTTATTGAAATTAAACTGGGATGTACAGTCATCTCATCGATATTTTTCCTCTAATCTCAACTTATGCACACAAGCATGCGATCAATAATCGATTAAGAGTGTTGGCAATTTCACTAACCATCATATATCAATATCATTAGATTATTTGTGTTTTTACCATAAAACAACAACTCTTATTCTGCAAACAAATGTCAAAATGTTCAGTTAAAGAGTAGGTTTATAGTCGTTGTCGTTTTAGAGATATTCATTATTCATCTAGTTATAGTCTGCAAAATAAATACCAGTAATGTACGAGAGATCATTCTCCTGTTCAGATAAAACCAATGTCATGCCTAGCAACAAGACAGAAATTGCATTAATGTGTGTGCTTAGTTATTATAGTTGCTGGTGTTTATATTTGTTCATGGTGGTGGTGGTGGTGGTGGTGGTGGTGGTGGTAACTGTACTTTAATTGTGATATTGATGTTGTAGTAGCCAAAATTATTGTAATATTGGTGTCGGGTGTTAGCAGTTACAATTTGTTGCCATCCTCCTCGGGTCTCTTCGGACGGCTAGATCTATAATATATATGAGTCGGTTTTTTCTCCATATATGGTGCTGACAGTGTTATTGTTCAGTATTGTGTCTGATAACAGATTGGACTTCAAATATGTTATTCTCGTTTAGAAGGTAATAACAACTTTGTTTAATGATATGTGGTCGTTATCTTGAGCATATCCTCAGACTACCTAAAAATATTCTACTCAGCTCATGAGGTACCTTGCTGTTTTCGTGCTGTCGTACTTAGTTTTCTTCGAACAATTTGTCTGAAACATTCAAAGTAGCTTTTGGTTTAGGAAATGTTGTTGCACATATTATTTTAGTAGCTCATGTATCTGATGCTGTTCTTGCTTTAAAATTTGCTACTGTTCTTCGTATTGTTGTAAATTTTATCGTTGTTTCTTATTCTTTTGTGAAATGCAATTCTTCTCGATATTTTAACTATTATAGTTACTGTGGTTTGTTTTTGTATGCTTTTCTTATTGATTTTTTGGTTTTATTTATGTATCTGTAATCGAGAAACGTTAATAGGTGTGTTTTATCATGTAAGAGAATATAAAGTTACTTTTTTCATTGTTATTATTCTTACAGCTATGCATATGGATGTTATGTAGTTGTTTGAGTGTTATGCAGAAGTATCGTTCATAATTGAGAATCACTAACAGACGCACACATGCACAAAACCATATATGCACAAAAGCATATATGCACAAAAGCATATATGTGTGTGTGCACGTACATGCATGCACACATTCACATATATATATATATCTGTATGTATGTATGTATATATATATATATATATATATATATATATATATATATATATATATATATATATATATATATATATATATATATATAAATGTGTGAATGTATGTATAGATAGATATGTATGTGTATATGTACGCCTATATATTTATGTATATATATAGGCAAATCAAAAATAAAAACAAAAACAAGAAAATCAGGAAAATCCACAAAAGTCAAAAGACCGTACACAGTGATAATATATTAGAGTGACGCGTATACACCCTCATACATGCAAGCGCACAAACAGTTGATCACTTGCAAGTTCACGCAAAAAATAATGCATAATATGCACGCATACTTACACATTTACCTGTGTGTGTGTTGTGTTGTGTGTATGTGTGTGTGTACGTGAGTGTGTTATGATCAATTGTGTGTGGTTGCATGTATGAAGGTATAGACACATCGCCAATCTAGTAAAATACATGGATCTGGATTTGAGATGGTTTACGCTATTTTCGTCACAATGACTTTGTGTGTGCATGCGTGTGCTACAGGATTGAATGATGATGTAAATGTATGTGAATGCAAATGTATGCTACCATGTGTTCAACGTTTAACAAAAATAGATTTATAAAACTATCGTCGATTTTAACAAAAGAAAGAAACTAACGTCGACTTTTAAAAAATTATTTTATCATGTGTAATTTTGAGATTCACGTCTTCTTAATAATAATGGCTAGCACTATTAGCAAAAAGTTTCTTAAAGAAATATTTTAAAGTATTCCTGACACATCCGTACGAGTAGAAGTTCAGTAAAAAAAACACGCAACACAAATTTCAAAGAGACTGAAATAATATCAAAATGAAGTCATACAGAGTTCACTTCAAAGCCATGGAAGCTAGACAAGTGAGTAGAGTTTAACATTATGCATCGTGTACTGATAAGCGTTCATTGATGTTTTTTAATGAGTTCTGAGAAATGGCAATGTAACTTTGAGAACTAATTGAAAAAATGGAAATTACAGATTCCAAAACATAACCAAATTTTCATTAATTTATATTATGACGTACTGTACTTGCGTACACGCATGCGTGCTTATATGTAAATATATATATATATATATATATATATATATATATATATATATATATATATATATATATATATATATAAAACGATATATATTTATACACATATATATATATATATATATATATATATATATATATATATAAAACGATATATATTTATACACATATATATATATATATATATATATATATATATATATATATATATATATATATATATATATATATATATATATATATATGCATGTCTATGTGCGCGTGGTATGTGCGTGATATGTAATTATGTGCATGAATATATACATATACTTACACATATTTATATATGCAAATATATTTCTTATGTATGCGCAAATATATATACATATATGTGTCTGTTGTGCATGTGTGCGTGTATGGATGTACGTAATCATGTATAAATGTATGTGTGAGTGTTTGATCAATTCGTATGTTTTACGCATTATGCATTCATGTGTACATCTACATATATGTTTACGATTGTGTGTGTACTCATATGTATGTGCATGTGTGTGTGTGTGTGTGTGTGTGTGTGTGTGTGTTTATCAGCTTGTCTGTGCTATATATTGTTCATGTATATATGCAAATATAAATGAATATACATACAAACATTGATATTGAATACAAATATGCAAATATATCGATGCAGAAATAGACATCTACATATATACTCCATATTATCCATATAGAGTCACATTCTAAGAAATTACCATACAGTAGAGGACATTTAGATGCAAATAAAGATGACTATATATATAAATATAGAGAGAGAGAGGGGGGAAAGAAAGAAAGAAAGCAGTTCTTTCAAAGTGGGTATTAAAAACGAAATAAAGTGGAAGCCTGTCCACTTCATTGGATGTAAGTGATATAATGGTGGATGAATTCAATCAGTGCAGATGATAGCGATGACTCAGAACCCAGAGTTACAATGACAGAGCAGATATAAAATGGAAAATGACGAAGTCCAAAGAAACGTCTTACTATATACTCCTTGAACTTCACATTTCCCATGCAATAACTACACTCTCAAATCCGATTAACGGACATTAAACGAAAGCTTCCGGTGCAAATCTCCAATGTCTTTCAAATAATTTTTACTTTATATTCTTTATTAATAGGATACTTTATACATGGGATTCATTTTAAATCATTCAGATTATCAATTTGGAAAGAAAAATCAATTTTATAACAAAGAATACACAACATGCTGCACGATTTGTACGTTCATACAAAGATGAATTTACAAAAAGAAAATTGTTTTTAGTTCATTCTGTCCAGTTTCTCAAAAGTTGGAAAGGAATTTTTCAATATGTATTAAGATAGGATTAGATATATTGTCTTTGGAACGCCAAGGTTGTATTTTCGTACTGTATCTGTGTATTTCATATATCTTAGATAAAGTGTTCGCGTCTTGCACGAATGAGAAGCTTATCAGGATAGATAATTATATAGTGTGGAGTATTTATTGCTACACTACGCTAATTTAAAATAAGTTCAGTGCTTGTTAAATGTCTTCATTGTTAACTTTTTTCGTTTTGTTGATGTTAGAAACAAGTGGAAATTGATTTCCAAAACGAAATATATTGTATCAGATTCTTTTTTACATTAATCCAATCGTTATTTCTAATGTCAGATACGATGTTGTTATCATGTCTAGTCTAGGCACAATTATATGAACCAAGGAAATATTCTCTCAATTTTCATCCCCTTCTTTCCTAGGGTAATCAAAATATAGCTAGGACTCCTTTGTTTGAAACTATTATTCGAAGCAGTCGAAGATAAAAAATTAATAGGAAACCATTCTCAGGCAGATTTTGTAAAATAATCAAGTATTCCATTTATATTAATCGTTCGATTTGTACCAATCATTCCTTCAGGGTAATGCTTCTGGTCGATGAAGTGTGGGGGATAACAGTCAAAAATACTTCCAGAACTCACCAACAGGAGATACATTCGACATGCCTGAAAATTATATATTACATTATTTCTCCCAATACAACCTTTGGCATGTTATATCAATCTTTTTGTTTCTCTTATGTAAAGTGACCATAATCTGTTGTCAAAATCACGGTGGGATTGTTTTTATAGTTTTGTCACAGGTTAATAGGCTAACGTGGGTCATTTTAAGTGGATGTACTGTAGAGCCGTTGCCAAAAGCAAAAAAAAAAGACATTAGTTTACTTCAGCCTTGAAGTTAACAAATAAATGACAAAATGATTGATTTGCAAGCCATGGATCCAAATCGATGGAACATCGATGTTCATTTAGCTTTCTAGGCAGACCATGTAATTTTACGTTTCCACAAACACAATCAAGTTATGACCATCCAAGTGCAGTATCTAGTGTACAAGGGTTATTTCATATCCATTTATAGACGGACTTTAAAATCAATTACGTGAATAAATCTTTGATTTGCAAAAGGATTCATTTATTCTCAAGATACATAAATGATATTTAAGACTAAAATTAATTACTATTGAAAGTGAAACGAAAATATATTCAACAATGCGTTGTTTATCGGGGAAATTGAAGTAAAATGTAATAATATATGCAGGAAATGTATTAACTTTTTTGTATTCATTCATGTTCGTTAATGTGCACAGAAAACAAGACAAATGACTTCTTCTAAGAATTGAAATTATTCAGAACATTACGTTAGTTTACAATAGCTGAGATGAAGCAAGTTAATAGATTTCAAGTTCTATTTTCAATGAAATATTGAAAAACAATATAGGCATCAGAAAATGTATTTAAAGATTGAGAAAACACTTCTACTAAAAACACATTAGGCAAGGACTTGAATTAAACAAAGGGTTAACATCAATTCAATTTGTTTATTTACATCTGGGGATTTCCCTACCATTTGTTATCCTGTTTTTATGAACAACTGTGAACATATGATGCACATGCGTGTGCAGATGTGTATGTTTTTGTGTATACGTGCATATGCTTACATACACATATAATATACCGTACTTACAAATGCTACGCAACGACATTGATTTAGCTTACCGTCATTCAGAAATTCTATTCAATAATTTAAAATAAGGCTTTCTTCAGAATGAATAAATATTTCACATTTATCTCATAATTTTGTAACAAATTAAAATATTGATGAATTGTCATTGCCATTCATTTCAATATTTTAAGCTTTTATACATATCCAACAAACACACAACACACGTTAGTACGTGCGCTAGCATTTGCACGCACACGCTCACAAACTTTATGAGACAATCAATCGTACGTTCATTATAAATATTTCCTTCTTGAAAAGATATATCAGATTTTATATTCACAGACTACTTACCAGCCAGGAACACAAAAGATTATCTTCTCTGTCCTTTGATGTCTTTCGGATTTGTAAATCACTAACATCTATGCAATGGTTTTGAAACATACCTCGAAATCACATCTAATATGTCGAAATAGCTTATGTCGAAATAGTTTATGTCGAAATAGCTTATGGCAGATTCTTTACTGCGACGTTTCTTCCGACTTTACGTTCTAAGTTCAAATGCCGCCAGAGTCGACTTTACCTTACATCCTTTTGGGGTTGATAAAATAAGTACTAACTATTAACTGGATCGATGCAATTGACTTACAGCTTTCTACAAAATTGCTGGACTTGGGCCAAACTTTGAATCCAATATTTCAAAATTGTTTCCTACTAAAGTATTACCTAACACTAAATACTTGACTGGGTTACATATACTTATAGCAGTTCACATATATAGGCAGATAGATATATAATTTATGTGTGTATATGTATATGTGTGTGTGTGTGTATGTGTGTGTGTGTGTGTGAGGAGAAACAGTAAAAGGTGTTGTTGCTATTATGTTAAATTTTTCCAAATTTTGCCAAATGCGTTTTTTTTTTTTCGGTATTTATTTTTGCTTGCAACAGCCGTTACTTTTGGTCAAACTTTCATATCTCCAGCTGCTTCAGATGCCAAGCTATCAAAAATTGTCAAAGTGTAGTACAACGGTTTTTATATGTCTTAGTGAGCTTGCACTGGATATGACTACTAGTTTTTAAATGAATTGCATATTGCCAGTACTGCAACCTTGAGTGCTTGTAAAACGTGACGAAGAAAGTTGATAGTTGTTTTTTAGTAGAATAAAATTTGGTGTGCTCACTTTAGCCTTTAGATTAGTTAAGTTTTCTGCCAGAAACGCAGATTAGAATACCATCACACACCAAACTATTTGGTATTCTTACAGAGTTCCACCATTTACCATTATATCAGATATATGCGTTTCTATTTGCATCTTATATCTGTAATGAGATACAGAAACCTCTTCTCACAGAATTAGCAATTAAATTATTAGACGCTACAGCATCGCCAACTCCTATAAGAAATATTCCGAGAATTGTGCTAACGCTTTCTTCAAATATCGAACCAGAACGGTAAAGCACTGCATATCGGAGTGCACCCTGTGCTGCAGATTAAAAGGATTTCTAGTAAGCTAATCGCCTCCAATTGATCAAGTGATAACCGAATTGTCATAAGTCTGATAAATAGAGGCTGTACAACACAGTAATACTTTTTTGGCATTTTATGTCTGGCAGGAATTATTTCCAAAGTATAGCTTCTTCTAGTCATTCTCATATACACAATTTATATTATCATAGTTTAATCTAAAATAATTTTCCTCGCAACATGTTTAAAATTGTATGCTCTATTCACATAGCTACATTATACCATGTATCTATATGTGTGTGTTTGTATGTGTGTATGTATGTATGTATGTATGTATATACGTATGTATGTATGTATGTACGTATGTATGGATGTAATAATTTTTGATAAGTTGTAAAAAAAACAACTCTAGCGGCAATAACAAGAAACAGAATAAATTGAAAGAAAGAATACTTTTGTATAAGATTGTATTAAATTGAAATAGTTTTGATTTCTTAAGGCTTACCTTCAAGGCTGTTGTAGATTATAGCAATCCGCTTTTTATCTCGGTAATCCAGCATGTCCTTGACGGCTCTGAAGAATGTAGAAATACCCGGAAACAGACGAATCAAATTTCCGCCGATTGCTCGATCTGAGATTGCCAAGGTAGTCACAAAATAAGGTATATTCAGGTGATTCGTCGCTTTAGCCATTACTGGGTTGAAATTTCCCAAAACTGCTCGAACATTATCCACTTCCAGTGTGTCAATCACTGAAAGTAAATATAAAAATATACAGTAGTAAGACATCAGATTAAAAGCGTCGTACATTTATATGTTATTAACAATTTGTTATGCGCATGATTTTTCTCAAGAAAGACAGGACACTGTAGCTCTCCAATACAGTGCATATGTCGTGTGTATTTTAAATGTTTACAATGCAACTAATTTCAAACGTAGGTTTGATATTTGGGCAATGAGATATGAATAGCAATTTGATATAAAAAATATAATTACTTTATATTTTAATATGAAATATAAATAACAATTTAGAAAGTTTTCACTGTAATTAAGAAGTTATTTTATATCAACAAATAAGGCTCGTGGTTTTATGGTTTACTCTCAGTGACTCTATAGGTTGCTTTCTTGTGCTGAAACGCTTAATTCACCTCGACGCATTTTAACATCACAGATAACCAGTGCATTAGGGAGGTGATGTAAATGTTTCTCGAAAGTTAGTTTACTTCTTTTCGCTTATGATTTTTGTTCGGTGGCACATATCTGCGATACTATCGTGTTAGTATCCCGGTAGTGAAATTGTATCAATGACCAGGGATCAGGTCGCAAAAGTGTGATGGAATTTTGACACTACATAGAACGGGTTTTCAAAATCAATAAAAAAGTAAACACGGTTTGTTATTAAGAAGGTATTAATGTTAGCTCAATTTTATAGTTTAGTGTATGGCATTTTAGTTGTTTTGTGAGCAATGACTTCATTCACACAATATACTTTATGTGTAGTTAATTTAACTTTCAATCTAGTCATGTATTTGTTCTGTTGTATTTGTGTATTTATCATTCTATTGTTTAGTCTAATAATTTCTTATAATAACTATTATTGTTTGGTTTATTTTATTCTATTGACTTCTTTATCGAGTGCACCACTTGTAGAATAAACTCTAAATACTCTACGTAAAGATTTTTTCTCGTATCCGGGTGCATGCATTTATTTTCTGTATCCAGGTAAATGCATTTATTTTCTGTATCCAGGTATATGCATTTGTTTGTGGTTTTTATGTAAATGGGTTCGACGTTCCTATGATTTTATGATTATCCATGTCTAGAAATGGAGTTTTATTGCTGTGAATTAATTTATAGCGTTCTGAATAATGATTTCTAATGAAAAATTATTTTCTAGGTCTTTTCATAATTTTTCTACCTCTCTTGCTATCACCATTACAACGAGTATGTCGTCCATGTATCTTGTGTATAATGTATGCGTTTTGATTTTCATTTTGGAAATGTGGGAATAGAGCCCTTAATGAAGAATCATAGCTACTTCATCGTTTTGCAGGTCTTATAGCCAGTAAAAGAGTAATATTTCTTTGTACTGTATATGTACGCTAATAATTTCTTTAGTATGTTGAAGATTTCATTCTTAGTTGCTTGTATATATTATTCGAAGGGGATTTTTCAGCCACTGAAACATTTTCGACATACTTTCTATGTCGAAGTTGGAGAAAACGCTTAGATCTTAAACCTTAGATCACTAAAAGCTTTTCAGATGGCTATATTATATTAAGCCATGCACACCGGAGACTGTGTGTATTGCTTAATAATTATATCAAATTGTTTAGCGATGGTGGATGATGACGATAGATTTTATTTGAAATACCCTCGGTCATCAGGGCTAGTTTTGGTTCTTTAGTGTTAGTCCTTCTAGTGTTATATACTAAGATGTGTTCACCTTCAGTGCTGGAAAATAAGGAGCTTCCATAATGGCTGCAATATGTTCAATCAGCATCACATATATTTTTCCAATTCATTATAAGTTTATTTTGATATGGACTAAATTCTATATTTTGGTCGGATATTCTTCTTAATTCATGACTACGAATATATTACATATGTAACTTTTACATTTCATGATAATATCATTATTATATAAATTGTGAAACCTCTTTCCGTTTCGTGATAATGTATATATATACATATACGATAGCGTCTCCTATTGAAGATGACGTATGAGTGTTCAGTTTGTGCCGAACGATCTGGACAAATGATTTGTTTATAGTGATCAAATGTTCGTGCTGCATATTAGCTCACTCTCTCCATCAAAGCCTCGGGTGTCAAAGCGATCGCAGAACAACGTGAGATGTAGTGTTTTGCTCAAGAACACAACGCAGCACCCAGTCTAGGTATTGAATCACGTTCACGCTATCGTGAGTGCAACACCCTTACCACTGGGCCGTGCGCCCTCATGTGTGTGTATGTGTGTGTGTGTGTGTATGTGTGTGTGTGTGTTTGTGTGTGTGCGTGTGTGTGCGCGTGTGTGGGTGTGTGTAATAGGTAGGTAGGTAGGTAGCTAGCTAGCTAGCTAGCTAGCTATGTATCTATGTATCTATGTATGTATTAAATTGCGAGTTAAAGCAGTTCAAGTAATGTAAACATTATCGATCTCATATGCAGAATGTATCTTTTTTATTTACTCACGAATTTGCAACAGATTTTCAATCATTAGACTACGGCCATACTGGATCACTGCCTTGAAGAATAAAACGATCCTAATACTTATTAAACCAGGCACTTATTCTATCAACCTTTTTTGCTGAACATCTAGATTACGGGAACGTAATCTCAACAATTCTTGTTTTCACGCGGCAGTAGGGGAGAAACACAGACACACAGACACACACAGACACACACAGATATATATATATATATATATATATATATATATATATATATATATATATACGCCAGGCTCCTTTCAGTTTCCGTCTACCAAATCTATTCAGAAGGCTCTGGTCAGACCGAGGCTGTAGTAGAAGACATTTGTCCAATATACCCGGAATCATGTAGCTAGGAAGCAAGCTTCTTACCACACAGCCACTCCTGCTCCTACACACACACACGTACATACATACATATATTACATACACACGAGTAAGTACATAAATGTACATAACAAGGTAAGACATTGGTACTCGGAAACTGAAGCCAGAGTAATATGCATTTCTATTAAAGCAGTTTTGTAACTTTAATAAAAAAAAAAGAGTATGTATGTGTATGTATATATATATATATATATATATATATATATATATATATATATATATATAAAGTACGCAGGGTGAAGCCGCTTGGCACAGATTGACCTTGAAATCTGATATGCATGTGCACTAACGTTTAACGTTCTAGCTCACTTCCCCTATTTACACCAGTACTTAGACAGAAGTTGTGTAGCGTGTGGTCGTCTCATTCACCATGACAGAGTAAGTTGTCATGGCGATACCTGCTCAGAGGTCTACGCAATGTTGTAGAAAGTGTATGGAGAGGAATGTATGAGCCCCACGAAAGTGTACGAGTGGTTCAGACATTTCCAAGATGGCCGAAAAGATGTTGATCTTGCCGAACGTTCTTGGAGACCGGTAATCAGCAGAAGTGAGAAAAACATCGCAGATGTACGTGCAGCTGTGAGGGCAAATCGTTTAATCATCATCCGTGAGATATCAGAGGCCGTGCAGATTAGTTACGAGTCAGTTCAGTTCATTATCTTTGAAGATTTGGGTATGAGACGCGTGTCTGCCAAGTTTATGCCAAAACTGCTTTCAGCTGACCACAAAGACACTCAGCTTTCCGTTGCACAAGTTCTCCTCGATCGTGTCAAGAACGATGGAAACTTTTTGAAATCTTTGCGCAAGCCTCTGAGCAGGTATCGCCATACTTTTGGTAAAATTGTTGGAGGTTCTCTGCTCAACTTTCTCTGTCATGGTCAATGTGATGATCACACGCTGTAAACAGCGGAAGTGAACTAGAATGTTAAAAGTTAGCGCGCAGGCTCAGCAGAGTTCAAGGCCAATCTGTTGTACCAAGCGGTTTCACCCTGCGTGCATTAGCTTCGTTACTATGGTGACAGTCCGGATACTTATTGATCAGGGGCTAAATAACAGTAATATTCGTCCCAACCAGGACTGCCGCATTATGTTGGCAAATAATCTTTACTTTAGAGGACTGTTACTGAATATTTCTCGTTGAGAGATTAAGAAATAATAATTTTTCTATTTATTAGATCAGTAACTGCGTGTCACTTTGAAAATTATATATTTTCGAACAGGAATTTAGCAGCGCCATCTCTACCCAAGCAGTTATTGTGTGCTGAGGAAGATAAATATCCCAGAAACCACTGTACGTAGATATTGCTTTGTACTGAATGGGGATGCTAAACTCACTTTTTTCTAAAATATAAGGACACAGATACCGTGTCGTATAGGCAGCTAGTGACGGATGTTTCCTGAGGCTAAATAACAGCAACATTCGTCCCAACCAGGACTGCAACATTATGCTGGCAGATAATCTTTGCTATATATATATAATATACGTCTATATAAGTAGTTGTATATATATATACATATATAAAACTACTTATATAAACATATATATTATATATATTAGTAATTTACATTATATTTGTAATGATTTTATCTCGTAGAATTCCTTAGGTGTGATAGACTGCTTGGATTTCAACTGTTTTCTGTATTGGTCAGCTTTCGGTTAAATGGAAGTTTGTATCGAGCGTGAGACGTGAAACTTAGATATACTGAGGAGTGAAAATGAAATGTGAGAAGTTGAAAAATTTATCTAATTATTGTTTGACAGAATTTTGCTTTGCTTGCTTTCTTTTTATTACAGTATCTAGTTTTTCATGGAGAGACGCCTGTATATTATCAATATAATCCACTAAGAGTACGATAATGATTTATTTATCAATACTTGTCCTTAAGTATAGATTTATGCTGGTTCTGGTCGAAGTTTTAGCTTCAAAACGCTGTCATGATACAACCTTAGTAATTTCCGCTAATACAACCGAAGAAGTCTAGAAACTCTTCCCTGGATACAACGGCCGGACATTCTCAGTCTATCGAGAAATGAAATAGCAACATTTAACCAGAAATTCCATGTTTTAAAACACTTTCCACAATGGCTTTCTGTTTTCTGTCCGAAAGCTTTGGTTAGAACGACGAAATCTGTGTTAAGTACTTCATATTTGAAATAGAAATTTTCTCATCAATCTAATACAAAAGAAAAACCAGATAGGAAATCAAATACAAGGTAAAAGACATTTCTGAGGTGAGTGAATATTTTGTCAGAGATGTTACTACAGATGACAACTGAGAGTTCACAAATAATTTTCGAACTTTATTCTTGAAGGTATCCTTGTAGTCTACAGGTAATGGCTGACCATCCACATAAATTAAAATAACCCAAGAAGATTCTTTCAAAAAATGTTTCTCCCAGCATTCACTATTCTCCTCTCGTTCTAGTCTAACGACACTCCATTTTTGTTTTCCTTCGGTTTCCTTGTATGTCTCCACTGTTATGTTTTTATTCCCAACTTTGACCTGCTATAAATCCTAAATTCTATTTTAGAATTTATGGGAGCAACTGTCTTTGAAGACTCATATTGTCGTTCAATGCTCGACATGAGAAGTAGATAGGCAGCCGACAACTGATGAAGGGTCCTTTCTCTGTGTTTACTTGTCCTGTCTTCCATTTTTTTCTCGTTGTTTACGTATTTCATGTTATTTGCACCGTGGGTGACGGCCTCAAATCAGATTTGCATGTATATATATATATATATATATATATATATATATATATATATATATATATAATTCATTATTTAATTGAGCGCGACGCACGCATTCACAAGTATATATATATAACGCTGGGTTTCTTTCAGTTTCCCTCAACCAAATCCACTCACAAGCGTTTGGTCGACTCGAGACTACAATAGAAGACACTTGCGTGAGGTGCCATGACTGAACCCGGAACCGTGTGGTTGGTAAGCAAGCTGCTTACCACACAGCCACTCATACGCCTATATTGAACTTCTTAAAATAAATATTTTTGCAACCAATGTTTCTTAGTTTTGGTTAATCAGATATTTTAATATATGTGTGTATTATGCTTTTATGTGTATTTGTATGAATAGATATGCGTACATACATCTACCATACATACTTATACATATATATATATATATATATATATATATATATATATATATATATATATATATATATATATATATATATATATATATATACGTACACATGCATACACACATGCATATATATATATATATATATATATATATATATATATATATATAATACAAAGAATATATATGCATGTATACACACATATATGTACATACTTACAGTTACATGTGTATATAGATGCATATCAGGGTACAGGACGTTAGAAAAATGAACTGCAGACAACGGAACGAACACATAGAAAAACAGATAGTCACTTGGAATTATTCCTTCATCAGCTGCCTCTATTCTAACTAGGCGTTTCGAAGATAAGGCAGAAAGCACTCTAGAATAGTCTCTTCCTAAGTAGTGGAGCGACCCACTAAACAGAGGATTCCAAGGTGGCAAACACAAACCAAGACAGGAAAAAATGGACAGTGAAAACCACATTAAAAAGCCCTACGGCCAAACGCGAATATATATATATATATATATATATATATATATATATATATATATATATATATATACATATTTGTTTTGCAAGATTATGCTGGCAAAATGTGAAACCGTGTGTTGAAACAGATGTTGTTGTACTTGGGGATGGTCATATTGCCAGTTTAGCCAATAAAAACACACGCACTGTATATTTGGTGTTAATTTGCTTCAGCTTTATATTACATTAATCTTAATCTTATTTCGGCCAGAGTTCTTTCGTCACACTTCTGTGACCTCATCAGTGGTCCTTTGTTTCCTTCTTTCTTATGTGTGTCTCACCTTGCTAGCTATCAGCCATTTTGTATTTTGTATTCCTATTGTATGTGTCTACGCATGCGTGTCCTTCAATGTGTCTGTGTCTTTTGTAAGTGCATGTGTGTATGAGGAGTGTCTGTATCACCTATATTCTCTGTTAATACGTGTTCGTTTGTATTTGTTTTTATTTATTTATTTGTTCATGTGTGTGTGTGTTTTTTTTTAATGTTTAATTAAATTTTGTTAACGTATGTAGTATTTAATTCCATTTGTTTATCTATGTATTGTATTATACTTTGTTCATATTATTATTGGTTTATGGGTAACATGTTGTCACATGCTGTGGTTTGTGGTTTGTTAGTGGTGTGTGTTAGTGTTCCATTCTAGTTTCCTATTCAGGCTAGGTTTCTCTTCTATTATGTGTGTAGCTTCAGTAATTTGTCTAAGTGCTGCATCACTGCTATGTGTAGATAAGATTTTAATTTGTATGTTGTTGATTGAGCCTCTATGTTCTTGTTCAGCGTGCTGGTACAGAACTGATGAGTTCTTCCCTTCCTTAAGTTCCCTCCACTCCCCTATGCTCCTTGCTGTTTCGCCTACATATGTCATTGTCTTATTTCTGCATCGTCCCTCTGTACATCTTATACTATAGACCACATTTCTGGTTTTGCAGTTCGTTTGTGGGCTAAATCTACATACGATACAATTCCTATCAGTGCAGGGGGTTCTACTGAAAGGGTATGTTCTACTGATAAGGGATTTAATAGGGTTGCCTGGCCTTTCAACAACCTTAATTCTTAGCTTAAGTTTGTCTAGGGCCCTTCTAAAGCGGTACGCCAGTTCGCCTCTAGGGGTGGTGTCA